>NW_020884883.1:12282335-12378766 GCF_003945725.1 Corapipo altera | reverse complement strand
ACCGCCGCCCCGCGCGCCGCCCCGCGCGCCCGAGCATGCGCGCGGGGGGAGCGGGGCTGGGGGAGCGCGGCGGGAGGGAGGGAGGGAGGGAGGGAACGGGAGCGCAGGGAACCCGCGGGAAGTGCGGGGAAAGGGGGCTGACGCCCCTGCCGGGGTCGGGGCTGCCCCTGCGGTCGCCTGGGCGCCGCTCGCAGCGAAACTCCTGCTGCCCGGCGCGGTCCGTGCGGTGCCCGGCGGGCAGCGCTTCACCCGCGGTTCCTTCGCTCCGCATGTGGGGACTGCCCCGGCAGTGCGGGCGGCGCGGGGTGGTCACAGAATCACGGAATCAGTCAAGTTGGAAAAGGCCTCCGAGGTCATCGAGTCCAACCTGTGACCCAACACCACCATGCCAGCTAGACCATGGCACTGTGTGCCACGTCCAGTCTTTCCTTAAACACCTCCGGGGGCGGTGACTCCGCTTCCTCCCTGGGCAGCCCATTCCAATGTCTAATCAGCCCTTCTGTGAAGAGTTTCTTCCTGATGTCCAACTTAAAACCTCCCCTGGCGCAGTTTAAGCCTGTGTCCTCTTACCCTACTTTCCTGAGAGAAGGCGCCGACCCCCATCTGGCCACAACCTCCTTTCAGGTACGAGGTGATGGCACTGATGGCCCGTGCCTGGAGCCGCCTGTAGCTGTCACACGTGTGTAGGCGTCATCTTCCACACTTCCACTGTGGCTCCTGTCCACAAGCTTCTTGTACTATCATGGAAGTTAACGTTAGAAAGTTTAGCTTTATAACATTGTTCAGCCCTTCGATGTAAAATTCAACTGATCTTGCCCTTCAGTACAAACCCTGACTGATACTGCCTTGCCCTTGCTGTTCTCCCCATCACTGTAGTAGTTGCTGTTGAGGTAGGTGTAAAAGATCAGGGTTCCTTCACTAGGCACTGTACAGCATATAAGTAACTGTAGGCCCCTTCTGAGGCAAAGACATACATCAATGTTCACTTTCATGCATGGCAAGTTCTGTCACTAACTGTTTACATAAATTAAGCATATTTAGCATGTCCTAAGCTCAACACTAGACAAAGCAGATAGATGCAGCAAGATGGTGAAAGGAAGGCAAACAATGACTTATAAAAAAGGAGTAAGTTACACCATGCCTGTTTTTAACTGGCTACTCATTATTTCAGAAAAAAAAGATAAAGGCATTGAAGATTGTGTAATATGTGATACATGGAAATAATTCTTGGTTTATTGTTGAAATGCCTAAAAAATTCAGTTATAACACAATATGATGTGTACAAATGTACAGGAAGGGACAGTATTTTCAGTTTACTAATGTAGACAATTGAATTCATAAGTTATCTTTTTGTGATATAGCCACAAGTAACCAGTGTTACACACAGAATTACATTTTGTGTGTAAGACAATAATTTTATAATTTTATGTTTGTGGTTTTTTTTATTTCCCAGTGCACCTCTCTTCTGTAGTTCATGTTTTGATTTTCTAGATGTGCAAAAATGCAGCCTGAAAATGCTAAAAATTTAGGTTTATTCCAGGCTTAGTAAAAACAGACAGTTAGGAGGTGATGCAGTTCACTGGGTATCTCTGAGATTCATGTTTTCTTCATTCTGATTAATTTAAAATATTTTCTGTCATCTTCGTATTTTGCTACCTCATTGCTTGCTTGGCCTGCTGGATCATTAATAATCATCTCTAGCATAATGAAAGCTAGAATGCTGTAGCATCTGCTTCTAAGTTTTAACCACATTTTCTCATCATATTTTCTGTCTCTTGTTCAGTTCTTTTCAAGTTTGTCTTTTACCATCACAGTGCAACATTAATTCTGTGTGACCTATTTTGAGTGTATCCATATTGTAGTTACTGCATGACTTCATCTCATCTTCATAACTCTTCTAGTGGCAGCAGTGTAGCTATGGGAGTGCAGGGCTCTGTTTTGACTCTAAACCCAGCTGTTTGCTTGGTGTCTTAGTTGGAGTTTGCTGCCATTTTTTTCTTCCACAGGTACCGAGGTAGAAATATCTCTGGCAGCTGGTTGAAAACTAGCTTAGGGTTAGTTCTCTGCTGGGTGACTGTCACTTAGACATGATGTAACTTTCTAAATCATTGGTGGTCATTCTTTGCCAAAAGGTGGTGAACAATTCCGTATCCTCAAAAAGCAAATGTCATAATATTTTTTCACCTAATTTAATGGCCAAATTCCCATCTGCTACAGCAAAAGTGTAGATTAAGCAGAAGATACTATGTAGCATGTTTTCATGTAAGACTTCCCTGTCTACATTTAGATAATTCTGTATAAAATCAGGTTACTTACTTCCTGTGTTTTCAAATGCATTTGAAAACACGATGTTCATTTGAAAAAAAGAGGTACTCTACAGTATTATTCTAGAAAACTGGATTATTTTTTCATGTACTACATCACAGAAACAATGCTATATAAAATCCCATTTCAAAAGTAAATATATGTACAAAACCTCTCCACTTGTATTATTACTGCTCAGTCCAAAATGCCCACGAAGAAGCTTCCTTTTGCTGTAAATCAACAATTGAATAAGTTCTATGCATGGGGTTATTATTAGAAAGGTAATAATGACATTATCAATGAGTGTGCGATTGTGACACGTCTTACATTGTGCTGTTCTACACTGTATGCAGTTACTGAAGGCTTTTGTAAGTTGGGTGTAAAAGTTAGCCAGTTCAGATCATTGTCATTTTACATTCATTTGTAATCTATGCAAATTATGTATTTTAGACTGTAGAGAATTACATCCACTGCATTGGCTTCCCAAGATATATAATAGTAGAAATTTTCACTTTCTTGCTATACAGTTCTTTGGATTTTACAAATTGAATTGTTGCCATTTAGCAACTTCAGATGGCTTTTGAACCTAAATAACATGGTGCTCATAATGGATCTACAACAATTCAAAGAAAGTCATGATCAAAGTTTAAATCTATTTAGAGTATTTTTTTTTTAATTTTAACATCAGAACGAACAGTGTAAATATAGGAATTCTTAGCTTATGAATGAATAGCATAAAAATGTAGGTACCTGCTTCTTTTACAGTATTCCATGGCTTACATGGGTCTCTAGGCTTTGAATCTCCTAAACATTCTGCTTATGCCTTTGAAAGAAGCCAAGTGATGCCCTAAGACTCTGATCTTGTCAAGGGAGATAGATAGGCATCTCCAGAGGGAAATTTAAAATCTAATGAAATCGAGGATCCTCTTCTCCTTTTTTTCTCTCCCTTCTTTGCTCCAGAATAGACAATTCAATATTAAAAGACATAGTAGTCTCTGAAAGAACTCACTATCTCAGCAGGTGGCTTACTGGTAATGAGATTTTTTTTTTTTTAATTTAACATGATCTCCTATTTTGCAGGCACCAATTTAAATGCAGAACACCATTTCAGGGTTTGCATTTTCCCCTCTCCCTTTTATGCTTAATACTTGTTAAGAACATATTCGCGTATATACTTTATGAGGGTCAACAGCAGAAAAAAATAAAACTACAAGGAATTTGAGCCTATATCTACATCTTTAGATGTATGCTTTATGTTCTGTCAGACCCTTTGAAGGAACAATTTCCTTTCTCCCTTCTGTGTTCCCTTGATGCAGTTTCTGCACGCTGAGATGTACTTGTCTATTAGATGGGGAGCTGAAAGCAGCAATGCGGTTGCAAGGATTGGCAGAAGGGAGCTGCTTCAAGGCTCTGTGATTAAATGAAGCTGCTGCAACACACTGCAGCTGGAAAAGGGTGAGATTCTTGATACTCAACAGCAAACAATGAGCATAACTGAGATTATCAGTTTCAAAATTACTATAGATTGTCTTGCTTCTTTAATGTGCTATACATAATTATATGAAAATGACATTTTTATGTATGTATTATCTTTCACTTTCATCTCTCATTCATTTTTTAAATAATGCCCATAAGAATATAGATAAAACAAAATGTACTTACTTTACCAATAAATTCAATTTTTCTTCTTTATGAAATATAATGATTTCATGTTTACAGATCACTTTTGAATGTGTCAAACCAACTAACTTATAATTCAGTCTTTTTATTAATGATACTGTTTATTAGTCTTCAATTTCTCAGGCTCATGGAATGAAATGCAAAGAAAATAGTGTTTATGTAACATCATCTCCAGTGTTGTATAATACAGTCACAACTGGGGTGTGTGTGCAATGCTTAACTTTAGATCCCTACATCTGATAGCTAAATACTTACCTATTCACTTGTATTGCCTCTTGTGTCAATGCAAATACAAAGATGCTGTGATAGGGTGATTCAGGCTGGGAACTTGGCTAGCAAGAGTCAAGAAAAGATGTATTTAAGTTTAGGAAATGAAATGTCCAGAGCTAAATGGCATGAGCCCAGGTTTCACTCCAGCAGGCTGCTTCCCACAGAAGCTGTTCCAGTTGTTCCTCTTAAGTGAGGCATTTTCTCAAGCGGAAATAAAAGGTTAGCATTTTGGACCTGAGAAATATAACTCTCAAGTAAATAATGGGTGTTTAGAAGGATAGGAATGACAAAACTTAGAAGCATTTCACTTTCTACAAATGTCCTAAACATAGCATCATGCTTTCCTCTGCCATTTAGCTTGAGGCAGAACTTTTACATATACAAAATAATTCTTGTGAAGTCACGATGGTCATGTGCTCTTGAGATGTTCCAACTGGGATTCTTTTGCTTATTTGATCTGTGAGTGATTGGTCTTCGCTAAAATATTGTAATGGTGACATGTAAAAATTGGAATGCAGCTGTAGAAATAATAGCAAGTAATGAAATAAATATAGAGGAAAAGGCCACAAATTGCAGCTAGGTTAGCAGATTTATTAATAATTAAATGCTTGGGTTTACCAACGCACATCAAAACAAACAAGATGCTACTTAACCTTTTTTTTTTGACACCAGATTATCTTACTCAGTTTGTAATTTTTTCATTATTTTTATTATTAATGTTTGTCATACAGATCTGTATGATGATGTGATATGAGTGTACTTTCTACTAACAAATGATGGGAAAAGTAGATGCAGAGTAAGTGTTGCAGCAGACTGTTTACTTGCTTATGGACAAAATGTACCCGAAACTTGCTGGATACATAGGTAGTTATCTTTGTGTAATTAAACTGCACTGTGAGACACGATGACTTCTTATAATAGTCTTTATTTCAGAGGTAATACTTTTTAACACAATTTGGTTTGAAAAAACAGCAGTGAATCAGCACTCTTGGACCATAATCGCAAAAGCAGGATGTACTGCTAGGAGAAGAGATACATCTCAGAAAGTAGGCTACTGGACATAAAATCAGTTCAGAACCAACAGAAAAGAACCATCAGTGAAAAGAAATGCTAAACAAATGTGGTGAGTTGACCCTGGCTGGATGCCAGGTACTCACTAAAGCCTCTCTCTCACTCCTCTCTGCAACTGGACAGAGGAGATTCATGAGTTGAGGTAAGGAGCAGGAGAGATCACTTACTGATCACCATCATGGGTAAAACAGACTCAAAGTGGGGATATTAATTAAATGTGTTACTAACAGAATCAGATCAGGAGAGTGAGAAGTAAAATAAATCTTAAAAATTCCTTCCTCCACTCTTCCCTCCTTCCCAAGTTCTAACTCCTCTCCCCCAGCGGTTAAGGAAGACAGGGAATGGGGGTTACAGTCAGTTGTTGTTTCTGCCATTGCTCAGGGAGAGGAGTCCTTCCCCTGCCCCTGTAGGGTCAGTCCCATGGGAGACAGTCCTTCATGAAGTTCTCCAGTATGAGTCCGTCCCACAGGCAACAGTGTTTCACAAACTGCTGCAACATGAGTCATTTTTCCACAGGGTGCAGTCCTTCAGGCACAGGCTGCTTCTGCGTGGGTCCCCCACAGGACCACAGGTCCTACCAGGAAAACCTGCTCCAGCGTGGGCTCCTCTCCCCACAGGTCAGCAGGTCCCTGCCAGGACCCTGCTCCAATACAGGGGCCTCCCATGGGACCACAGCCTCCTTCATGCATCCACCCGCTCCTGCATGAGCTCCTCCATGGGCTGCAGGTGGGTCTCTGTACCCCCATAGCCCCCCATGGACTGCAGGGCACAGCTGCTCCACCATGGTCAGCGCCACGGGCTGCAGGGGAATCTCTGCTTCAGCACCTGGAACACCTCCTCCCTCTCGTTCTGCACTGACCTTGGTGTCTGCATAGTATTTCACATGTTCTCACTCTGCTCTTTCTATTGCAATGAGTTCTACAGTTAAAAAACTTTTAAATATGTGAAAAAAATATTTACCTATACCATTAATATAATACCCATTTTTCACATGCAGTGGTGAAAAATGTAGTGCCACACTGAAAACTAGCTGTGCAATATCAGCATATTAATTTGATGTAATTTTGAAGACACTAATTTATAAATATTTATTAAAATACATAATACAAAAAAATATTAATACTGGGCTAACTGTACCTATTTTTTCCATCTGATAAAAAAGAAAAAAATATTAAACTTCTAAACAAGTATTCTGTAGCATATACTATCACCGTGTATGCTTGCCGTAGAATTCATGGGCCTTTCCCCAAAGTCGGACCTCAGGGAGTGTCTGGGATTATTTTATTTGATATGTGAGGATGAAGAGGGTAAGATGAGGAGTGTAGGTGTTCTCAGAACCTACCTCCTAAAACACTATGAGCTTAGAAATCATTTACCTCTGAGAACCATCCTAGGTGGTTTAGCCTGACAGCAGACAATGTTCTAAAGTGTTTCGTCTTCCCTGAGCCTCCCTAAATAACTTCCACTCCCTTTTGAAAGCCCTTACTGTTAAATTCCAACCATTCTGACTTCTGTTTCAGGTCCCTGTCTGACCATTCTGCATCACTGTTCACTCCTTCTTCCCTAGAACCTACTGTGCTCTCTGCTGCACTGAGCAGCCTGTTACCAGGAGCACAAGCCCTATTCCAGAATGGCTGGTTGCTCCCAGAGAAACGTTCTACCAAAAGTTAAGAAAGGGTAGCTGAGTACGTATAATATTTTAAATTTTAAATATGGCTTATTATCTTATGTAAGAGAAGGAGAATTTTAATATTTTTACTTGCTCTTGTGATTTGTTTAGCATTGATAGGAAAGTAAACAAAGCTAAAAGGAGAACAGTCTGGTGTGGCTGTCATAAACAAATGAATATGTAGCAAACCAGAACACTTTAAACAAATGTAGCAGATACTCTGCAAAATTGTTGTCTCAAATAAGCATTCTAAACTTCTCTAGTTATATTTTTTAGTCTGTGGTTTTCTGATATATCTATGTGTCTGGAGATAATTGAAAAATATTCATACACTTGCTAGCTTATCCAAATTAGGTATAATATCGCGATGATAAATGTTTGCTGTGTGCATAAATATTTTTTATTTTTAACATAGATTTTTATTTATTTTTAACAATTTGGTAGTTTATTTAATGTTTTGCAGCACTGTACACTGTACAAATAATCTTCCATTTTCAGATTCTTTATGATCATGATTTTTGTACTTATAATTATTTTCTACATGATGTCTAAAGTACTGGTCAGCATACTTCAGGTCATTCCCAGGTGCTGTTTAGTTCAGTAGTGAGGCCATCAGTGTCTGTAATTTGGGAGATGAACCAAAAATCATGGAGTTACTTACATTAGTTTAAAATCAACTCGCTGTGAAAAAATGATTGCCCCTAGCTCTTTATTATGTGACTGCAGGCTGCTGCTAACTGTGTAGTATATTCTAGCACAACACTATACCACAGCATGAACAGCAAAGAATTGAAAGTAATAAGGAGTTGGATGAATTTTAATAAATCCAGAAACTAATAAAGGCCTTAGACTGGATATTTTAATTTACCAATATTTATAATATCTTTTAATCAGTTTTAATAAGGTCTAAGGAAATGCTGAGTATATTTTACTTCAGGTAATCATGGAGTCATACAATGGTTTGGATATGAAGGAACCTTACAGATCATCCAGTTCCAACTCCCCTGTCATGGACAGGAGCACCTTCCACTCAAAGACCCATCCAACCTGGTCTTGAACACTTCCAGGGATAGGAAGTCCACAGTCTCTCTGGCCAACCTGTTCCAGTGCCTCACCACCAACGTGAGGAATTTCTTGCTTATAACTAATTGAAATGTGCCCTCTTTTAGTTTAAAGCCATTACCCCTTGTCCTATCACTACATGCCCTTGTAAAAAGTCCCTCTTTAGCTCCCCTGTAGGGCCCCCTTGGGTACTGGAAGGTGCTTTAAGGTCTCCCTGGACCCTTCTCTTCTCCAGGCTGAACAGCTCCAACTCTCTCAGCCTGTCTTCACAGAAGAGGTGCTCCAGCCCTCTGATGACCTTTGTGGCTTCCTCTGGACTCACTCCAACAGGTCCATGTCCTTCTTATGTTGGACACAATACTCCAGGTGCACTCACCAGAGCAGAGTAGACAGGTAGAATCACCTCCCTTGACCTGATGGTTGTGCTGCTGTTGATGCACCCCAGGACATGGGTGGCTTTCTGTGGTGCAAGCTCACATTGCTGCATCATGTCAAACTTCTCATCCACCAACACCCTCAAGTCCTTCTCTTCAGGGCTGTTCTCAATCCATTTTCCTCCCAGCCTGTATTTGTGCTTGGGATTGCCCTGACCCAGATGCAAGATCTCGCACTTGGCCTTGTTGAACTTCATGCAGTTTGCACAGACCCACCTCTCAAGCCTGTCAAGGTCCCTCAGTGGCATCCCTTCCCTCCAGTGTGTCAACTGCACCACACAGCCTGGTGACATTGTCAAACTGGCTGAGGATGCACTCAATCTCACTGTTCATGTCGCTGCCAGAGATGTTGAACAGTGCTAGTCCCAATACCAATCCCTCAGGAACATCATTTGTCACATACTTGGACATCAAGCCATTGACGACAACTCTTGTAGTGTGACCATCCTGCCAGTTCCTTCTTCACCAAGTGGTCTATCCCTCAAATTCATGTCTGTCAAATTTAGAGACAATGATGTAATGCAGAACAGTGTCAAAGTCCTCAAGAGGAAGCTTGGGTGGCTCAGACTAAATGTCTGTTGCAAGTGTTTGTCTCAGTGAAGATAATGCTTTCCCTTGTGAGGAGAGGAGAGGAGAGGTTCAGAGAGGAGACTGCAGGGAGACCTCATTCTGGGTGTCTAGTACTTAAAGAGGGCTTGTGAAAAAGGGAGAGAGACTTTTTACATGGGCAAATAGGGATACAACAAGGGAGAACAGTCTTAAACTAAAAGAGGAAAGATTTAGATTAGATGTTAGGAAGAAATTCTTTACTGTGAGGGTGGTGAGGCACTGGCACAGGTAGCTCAGAGACACTGTGGCTGCCCCATCCCTGGAAGTGTTCAAGGCCAGGTTGGATGTGGGCCTAAGCAGCCTGGTCTAGTGAAAGGTCTCTGGCGTGGGGGTTGAAACTAGATGGTCTTTAAGGTCTCTTCAAACACAACCCATTCTATTGTTCTATGAAGACATGTCTGTTCTTCATAATGCTATTCCAGAGACGCATAATACTGAATGAGCTTACTTGGGTTTCAGCAACAGGATAGTCAGGCTAATGCATTCCTGAGCCCAGATTTATTTAATTCCTGGTCCAACAGCTTCCTACATGCAAAATATTTAAAAGTTCATGAGCTTGCATTCTACAATCCAGTTTGTTACACAGTCTTTTCTCGTTATTTTCTCTCCAGCCTTTTCTGAAGCAATACTTTACAAACTTCTCAAACGATTAGCATTTAATTGCAAATTCATTGGCTAATCATCACTTAACTGAATTTAGACATTGGAATAGCCCTCTACATTTTAGGTAGCCACACTGTGTTGCCAGTATAGTCAGCTGAAACAAACAGGTATTTTTAATCTTTTATCTCAACCTACAAATCTAAACCACTTGATATTTAGTGTCAGCCCTACAGGGCTTATTTTTTCCCACTGTCTATAAAGGGAACCTTGAGTGGTTAGCTCAGATGCAGATGTCCTAAATTAGGTTACATGAAAAGCACCCTGTAGTTTTCAGACTGACAAGAAAATACCTAATTGTAAAAATGGCAGCCCTGGTGCTCAAATCTGTGGGATCTACACCACCAACCCAGTTGCTTCACTGTTGAATTTGCATTAATTTAGATTATATTTCATCTTCAGCAGACATAATGTATTTTAGACCACATAGTGAGATCCAGTCCATGTGCCATGATTTGAGTCTAATAATTTCTTCATCAGTACTCTGGTTTTAATCTTAGCTTTCAGATAAATTCAGTAAGAAATGGATAATAGGTCAAATGCAGATTTACCTCTTGGACCTACAGCATGTTATTTCAGAAGTTTAGGTGGAAATAATTGTACTTAATTTAATCTTTATTGTGAAGAAATTGCCATTACTGCAAATAACTTTACACTCTCTTTGTAACTGGGGAGATACCACCACATAGGAACATATCTTTTCTGTCTTAGAGTCTTAGAGGAATCACCACCTAAATGAGAATCTCTCACACTGGACATTTAACTTTTAAATTACAGAAATGAGGTGATAATTAGCTACACAGTGAAAGGGCACAGGGTTTAGAGCTCATTTGCTTATTACTAGGATGATCCCTTTCAGACACAATATCTTAAGAAAGCTGTGGGTTAAGTTTTAATGTCATATTGTATTCTAGATTCTTTGTCTTTGCAAAACAGATACTAATTCGTGATCTTTAACTCTGATGCCATTTCAAACTACTGGAAGACTAGTAAGTGTTTTATTCCATTTAATTTAATATGAGCAGTAGCGTAACTGTGATTCTGCTGTTTCTCTTGAGAAATTATCTTATGGCCCATGAGAATTGTTTATACGTGGGCTAATGTATATATGTAATTTGTGTGTGTACGTGCAACTACACACGCACACATAATGTTAAATCTACATTATTTACTGCCAAATTTCATGTGTTAAATGATTTATTCTCTTATTTACAAAATTTGTTTGTAATTTTTTTTATGTGATTACTTACCTGCCTCTTAGTTGTTCTTTGAGCAGCTGAGTAATTTGGGGATTTTTTAGCATTTCTGTGGATTGGTCTCTTTTACCAATTTGTTGATGTTTAAGCCACCTTAGCTATTTCACGGATGCTTATTGGGAAATTGAACTGTTTTATAGATATTTAATCAGCTTTCTTACCTCATGTTGAGTCTATTCTAAATTTCTATCCATAATTGAAATGGAGGTTGAATGTATGAGTTTTGTAAAGACCTACTGAAATGTAATTTTTAGTGTCCACCTGTGTTTACAGATAAGAATGCCTCCTATATAAAATTGTATAAATGTGCATAACTATGATATAAAATAATACATACAATAATTTCGTACAAGTATAAAATCAATACAATATGTAATGGGTCAATCTTTTATGTGAGAACAATGCTGATCAGTTTACAAGATACTTTAGAATAAATACCTGCAGTCTTTCTCATGTTGAAAGTTAACCATGTTTAAGACTAAGCCAAGCAGGAGCCAGAAGTTGTCTTGTTTTGGAATTGTTCATCATGAACCTCAAGAAGAAGTTCAATGTTCTTAAAAACTTTTTCTCCACATAAGGCTTTTATTGAACAGAAATTCCCGTTCATATTCTTGGAAAAAGAACATTAAATTCTTCCTGTATTTATGGACCCAATAGACCTTGTGTAATTTCTTTTTCCTCCACCCATATTTTTTTTTTCTTAAGACTGGGAAAAACAATTAAAAGGGAGATTCTGTTTAAAATAATTAACTGATCTCTATTCACACCATATCGTCAGCATGGCTGGACTTCGCGAACGAAGATTTGGGAAGGGCTCTACCCACGTTTGTTACAAGCGCAGTTCCATATCTCTTTCAAACTAGAATAGATTAAAGTAGATTAGAAAGAATAATTGCTGAATTTAAAAGCAAACTGCTTATTAAATCAACATAGTGTAGCAGTTGTCTTAGCAGGCAATCAGTGTGGAAACCATTTACCAGTTGCTAGGATGTCTCATTTATTGTGTTGACCTTCAGCTGTATCAAATCACTACATGCTGGGAAATAGTGGAGAGGAATAGCCTACCTGCCTGTACACTCTGCCTGGTTCCTGAGGCTTGCTGAAGACAGACACAGTGCTTTTGCAATATACAGCAGTGCCAGGAAACCCCGGGATCACAGGAAAATATGCTCCCATTGGAAAATAAACTCCCATCCAGCCCACTCAACAGAATGAGCAGAACTGAGAGGCGATGAATGGACATTTCCTCCCCGTGTTTGCCTACCTTACTACTTTTCCTTTCTTCCAGTGTTTTTCTGTGTCTGTGGAGAAGATTTTTATAAGTAAATAGATGTGCATAAATTAACACTGTAGCTACACTGGGACTTCATGGTATGTATCAGAAAGTATTTTCTACATGAAAATACATGAACAGAAGGCTGCTGGTTTTTCAAGACAATAAGAAAAATGCAGTGATTTTTTTAAAAATATAATAACCTGTTTCTTGTTGCTTTAAAGAAATAAAACCAAAGAATTATAGACTGGTTTTATGTTGTATGACCACTATTTTACACTGTTCCCTTCCTAAAAATGAAATATTTTTTTATTTTGTATTTGATTTTAACAGGTAGAGGATTGCTCATATTAATGGTCATATAACAATTTTTATCATCACTCCCATTCCTTAAGATATCCTGGTATTAATTTTTCTGAGACTTTGGAGTCTTACGTGCTAACAAATTAAAATATGCATTTTGAGTTACAGTACTTTATATATGTTATTATAATAAGAGAATCTCATCCATACTAAGATAACTGGAAAAGATGCTAAGAGAAAAGTGCCATCCACTATATTTAAAATGGATTTGGATAAAACATTTTAGACTCATTTGATTTCACCTTACAAATACTGCAGAAGAGGTCAAAGTGTTATTATTGACAGACAATTATAGATTATTTTGAAATGTGCTTTCACAGGTAAAAATATTTGAATATTATCAGCCATTTAGAGTATTTCATCATTATAACTACAGTTTCTTCAAATACTATCAACATTATTCCTGCTTTTGTGATTCTCTCTTAAGTGAGTTTCAGCCCTGTCACTCTCGTTTGCATCATTCATCTTTTAGTCATAATTTTTAATATAGAAGATAATTTATTCACAATAAACCATAATCTACTCCTAATGGTTCCATATTAACTGAAGGAAAAGATGCGCTTTACTGAACAAACGTGTTTTATGCCCAGGTTTTGTGCCCATGACTAATACCCTGTACTAGATCAGGATAGTGAGGGAGAATAAAGAAGAAAAATAATGTATCTATTAATTAAAATGTGCCTAGTCCCTTACAGCATAAGCAATACATTTGATTTCTTAGTATTTAAGTCTTGCTTTAGGGCTGGCAAATGTGCTACAATCACACTAAACTAAAGAATTCAGAAAATATTTCTCACTGCTAATATATAGGAACAGAGGAACGTGTCTGGAGGAGAGCTTTAGTCATGGACTGCACATGTGAATAATTGGGAGTAGAGAATTTGGTAAGAAATATGACTTCTTCAACTGTAATCCTATTACAGGAGACAGTTTCTGAAGTCCAAATAAGACATTTTAATTTTGAAGAATTTATGGGATGTTAATATGTACTACAAGCTCCCTCTGAAACATTTGCCATGGAGAAATGTGCTCTTCAAATTCCAGTCAATTGCTCTGAAAGTCAAAACTTTCGATCATTCAAATAAAATGTACCATTACACTGTTCTGTCTGCTGAAAGATTAACATTTCTTTTTTTTTATCACTGGAGAGACACATTTTTGAAAACATTTCAAAGAGGCATAATGAAAAAAGCAAGGAAGAACTCATATAAAGATCTTTAACAGATTTAAAGAGGAATAGATATTCAACCTGTATAATGGGCATTAAGTTTGTAAGACCAGTGATTTATTATTTCATTAATATTTAGGCTTGATTACCTTTTATTAGTAGCACACTTCAGCATACAGTATCTTCTGACTATGCAAAAATACAGCACATTTTTTAAACATTAATAACAATCTGTAATATGTACCTAATTAAAAAAGAAACAAAAGGGTAAAAATGGCCATACTGGATCAGTTGACATTTGTTCTGTATACAGATGGCACAGTATATTGTCTCCAACACTGACCAGTAGCTGATGTTTAGAGAAGGTGTAAAAGAAATTATGCAAATATAAAATAATTCACTTAGTACCTTCTAGCTTCTGAAAATCATATTTGCAATTTTTTGAATCTCAGTTTGCAGTCAAGGCATTGTGCTTAATGCTTTATAGAAATATCTCTCTTAAATTTACCTTAATTAGTTTTTAAACCCCTCATGCCTTTGAGCCTCATTGCTACATGCTACCATGAGCTCCACAATTTAATTATATATCAAAAGTACTATATTTTGTTTCTACTAAGTTCCTGGAACAATAATTTTAGTGATATGTCCCACTTCTTGTCATGCAAGGAATACCCTATTTGACACATCCATAGCAAGTTTGGTGATGATATTGACTAATTTAGAATAGTAGAAATGAGAACCACATGTGAAGAGCTGTAGAAGGACCTTGCAATAAACTGGCACTTGAAATTTCGTTTGGAGTAACATAAACTGCTGCAGAGGAGAAAAATAGTTTTTCATATTTAAAATGATGGGCTCTGAAACAACCCTTACTGCAGAGGAGCCAAGCTCTTCAAGTTATGATAGATGGTTCAGAGAAATGTCAGTGATCACCAGCAGTCAAGAAACCAAGTTAAAAGTTAAAAATTATTGAGAAATAAATAAACTCAAAATCTAATAGTATTAATATGCTGCTGTTTAAATATAGGAAGCACCTGCAGCTTGGCCATTATATACACTTCTGATCCCTCACCTTGTAGAGGGTATGGTAGAATTTAAACAGGCTCAGAGAAGGGCACCAAGGATGATCAAAAGTGTGGAATTTCTTCTATAGTGGGATTGACCAAATAAGGCTCTTCTTCAATCTGGAAATAGATGCTTGACCAGGATATGATAAAGGGCTGAAAACATGAATAGCGCTTCAAGGGTGTGTAAGGATTGAGTGTTCACTATGTATTTCAACACAAGACAATGAAGCATTAAATCAGAGCACTGGTTCAAAGTAAATAAAAAGGGATTATTCTTAAAATTATTGAGGAGAAGTTGTGCAATTCTTGCTCCTACATTATGTGAGTGCTAAAAGTTTATGTAGAATTACAGGGAGACTGGAAAGAAATCATGAAATCATAGAATGGTTTGGTCTGGAAGGGACCAAAGATCATCTAGATCCACCCCGCCTGCCATGGGCAGGGACACCTTCCACTGGACCAGGTTGCTCAAAGACCCATCCAACCTGGCCATTAAAATCTGTAGAATAGGCATCCAGAACTAGAAACAGAAATAGATTTCTCTGGGCAACCTGTTCCAGTGCCTCACCCTATCAAGGTGAGGAATTTGAAAATGTAAATGTGCCCTCTTTTAGTTTAAAGCCATTCCCCTTGTCCTATCACTATTTGCCTTTGTGAAAAGTCCCTCTCCAGATCTCTTGTAGGCTTCCTTCAGGTACTGAAATGCCAGAACAAGGTCACCCTGGAGCCTTCTTTTCTTCAGGCTGAATAACCCCAACTCTCTATTGCTATCTCTACACTTCTATTGAGTATAGAAAATAAATCTATGGAAATTCTGACTGTTTAGTCACTTTTAGACAATGAGCAAACTAGAAATGGTTGCAGACTGAGATTTCTTAGGACATGCACATGCTTTATCCCAGTCTGACCTTCTCTACATGTGCGTGAGTTTTTTGTTGCTGTCAGGATGCTGGGCTGGACTGACCTGTGTAACATCCAATATGACCACATATAGCTGCTATGAATGCTCCTTTTTTTGCTTCCAGTTTTATACTACCAAAGACTTTATAGACTCATATCTTGTTCATCATTAGTGATCTTTCTTCAGTCAGAAGTACCAGTACATATATTTTTTTCATCTGAAAGTTCTTTTACACTGATCATCCTTGTTGCTTTTTCTAGATTTTCCAATTCTATTAATTTAGGGTTTTTTTCAGGTGGGATGACTGAGTGCCACTCACTGTTAAAGGTTTGGACATACTGTGGATTACAGAAGTTTCACTGATTGTGGATGTTGAATTACTGTTTTCAGAGATTTTCTGTAGATTCCACCATATTTTTTTACAGAGTAATAGTAGCTAGTAAATATATACTAAATGTACTTGTACAGATAGGGTTATATTTTCTTACATATTAACTCTAATTTATCAATAATTAAATTGATCTATAGTAGTATTATGCAGTCATTTAGTATTGCAGAATTATTCTGAGATTCTTTGCAACCAACTATCACTGAGTACTTCCAATAACTGTGATCTTTCTTACATATTAAATAATTTATGAGTATGTCAAACATCATTGTTTTCAGCATAGGTTTTTCAGAAATAAAAAGAGAACAAATAAAGGCTTTGTCAAGCTCATCAATTTGTTTTCGTATGAAGTTTGACGCTCAAAGGTAAACTAAATACACACTACTCAGAAGTGCACTTCAGTTTTTTATATTCTGCTTCAAAACACACTTTCATCTTGCACACAATTTTCATCTGCTCTTGCCAATGGAACCGGCATTTTAATCTGGATAATTTTAAGAAGCTAGATGGGAAGTGGCTGAACAAGACTTCAGAATTCCCATGATAAGAAAACTAGAAGAGCTTCTTATTTTCCTGTTTCTGATACATCCCCAAAGTATCATGAAATGATGCATCATGCACTTTTTTCAAATAGCTCTGTGTGAAAGTTCAGGGACCCAAATCATTAACTTGCACCGCTCTTATTGCTGTAAGACAGTGGAGTATCTGTGTTAGTTGCCCTTTTCTCATACAGGAATGAGATGCAGTGGATATAGAGAAAATTACCTTGTGGAATTCCTCAGTTGTCCTGCAGATATTTTGCACTCTGATTATATGCTTTGAAGGAATGTCCTGTGGGTACAGCTCACACTTAGGTTTTACAATGCAGACCTTCCAACATAAACTGTACTTCTGTGAGTTTCTGCAATACTTTATCACCTCTTAAATGCCTCCACTTGTCTGAAAAGCTGCTTGAGCATGTAAGCCCTGCAACTTCCACAATACACCTCGTTAGCAGTGGCAGAAGGGGTACTGTGTTTGTTGTTAACCAGCCTTATTTCCAAGGACATAAAAAACTATTGATAAGCAGATATGGCTAATACTTTGCTTTACTATTTGGCTCTGAAACAACTTCTTAGCTGTAAACAGTACTCAAGAGGAAAATAGGAAGTGCAAATATTTTGTGTCTTCATGATGTGCTTAAAGAAGAAAAATTGTTTTTTAAATGTAATCTGTTATTCTAAAAGAACTTTTAATCTGAAATATATAACTATATAAGATTAAGTGAAGCTCTGTGTGTGTTACTGATTAATTACACATGGTTTAGTTAGGCCTTATGTGATCAGCATAGAGACTAAAAGAAGATAGCAACAGTGGAAAAGGGAATATGGATTGCTTAAAATTTAGTGCTATAACTAGCTTTTTGTAGCAAGCACTCGAGAGGCACTACGGAATCTCTAACCTTAGAGATATTCAGAGCTTGACTAGAAAAGCCCCAAGCAGCCTGATCAAGGACTGAAGTTAGATGTAACTTGAAAGCTGGCTCTGCTCTAAGCAGAGAGGTTCAGATGATCTCCAGAGGTCCCTTACAAACTACATGTTTTTTTGTGGCTCTATGAAGAAACCGGTATGTTCTATGCAGTATCTAGATTAAAAGTAAAACAGGATTAGGGCTTGTACGGACTGAGTTAATTGCCCTGCTAGAATGAAAAGAAGGACACTGCATCTGAGTGCCTTTGGATGTGTGTGACCTGAATTCAGCAGCACTGCAGATTTTCAACAAAGAGGTTTTGAACTGTCTGGCAGGCAGAACTATTTTCACTGCCCTTTATGAAGAAGATGGATAGTAACAGATAAAATTTGATGCAGATTCTTTGTATCTCTGGTTTTGGTGCTCTGTATATAAGTGGCCTTTTTAGCCACTTTTGTTTTGGAATTAAGCTGCAAACAAGGTATTTCAGCTGGAAAATGAGAAGATCTTTGAGGTTGTACAGAGACATAATATACAGAGAATGATACGGTGACAGCAATGGAGCAGTATGATCAAGCAGTGTATCAGGTGATAGGAAGAGAATGTGTCCAAAATATCAAGTCCAATAAACAGCAGTTTTTATTCAAAGTGACAGCTGTCAAATGTGTAGGACAAGGCAGTCAAGCAGTGACTTCATTGCAGTGGACAAAATAAAGGGGTCATGGAGCAGTATGATTCACTCCACAGTTAAATAGGACTGTCTCAAGTTCTTAAATGCCTCTTAAGCCTGTTCTTTTCATATCCCTCAAGATGTAAAATAACTCCTTCTGAAAGCAACAGAAGAGTCTGTTACCAATAGAAATCAGAGCTGGTGATTGTGGTAGTCAGGCAGCAGTGAGAGACCAATGCAGGGAAAAGATGGTGTGGGTCCCTTTCCCAAAAGGTAAAGAGGGGGCTTTGTCTTGTACTTCCCTGTTGCTCTCAGCTTTAGACACAATGCCTTCTGGATCTCTCCCAGTAAATCTTCACACACTTTGCATTACAAGTACAACATTTTGGTTGTATTAAGCTTCTTGGAACAGTAATTTTAGTTATATTTCCCAGTTCTGGTCCTGAAAGGAATTTGACACATCCAAAAATGATCTGGAAAGGGGAATGCATAGCAAGGTGACCAATTTTGCTGATGATATTGACTCATTTAGAGCAGTAAAAAGGAGAACCACATGTGAAGAGCTGTAGAAAGACCTTTTGAGATGCGGCAATAAATTTTAAAACCACTTTGTTTTAGAGCAGTATTTTTCTTTCAATTTAGCTCTGTATGAGGCTACAAGAGAAAAAAAATATTTATAGAAAAGCTTCCTTCTTCTATGAGACCTACTTTGTGTTGGTCGTAAAAGAGTTTATAAAGGCAGAAACAAAAAGAAAAATGGGAGGAAATATTAAAATAATAGCATCTCAAGAAATGCTATTGAGCCATTAGTAAACTTGTACTAAATAGCTTTTCAGAGAGTCTATGATTTTCAGGACTGTTTTATTCCAGGCCCAGCTTTGAAGGACTAACATATCACTGAATCACTCCAGGACTGTTTCTTGCATTCACATGGAAGTTGATCATAACACAGAGTACATTCTGCATGATGTATTTAATTTGTTAATCAGTATGAATACTCTGCTGGGAATATGGAATTAACACATGCAACGCATACAGAGAAACATTAGCTTCCTTTTGATTTAAAGTACATTGGGTAAAGTTGAAATTCTATTTTTGTTATACCAAATAAAATGTTTATTACCAATAAATAAGCTTATCAGTATTAGTTATTTGGGACAATATGGAATACTCTGGAACAAAGGGAAGGATTGAAGTTTTTATTTAAGCTATTTCAAAATTGTATGATTACATGAGAAGTATGTACATTAGGGCTGCAGATGAAGCAGTTGTGATAGGAAGTATTGAAAGTATTTTCACACGCATGAATACTTTTAATGATGGTGGGTTTTTGACATGTTAGTAAGATGACCAAAAAGGTAATTGGAAAGATACAGTTTCATAAGGTTAATGACCAATATCCTGTTCATAAGACTAGTATCAAAATGAACCTTTTCCTAATAAAGCAGTAAATTCTCTTTGGAATATTAATTATGACCTTTGATGAATCAATGTTACAAGGTGAGCTACCTTCAGAGCGGAAATTTTAACATTATAGTGCATGATACAAACGTGATGGATTACAACATTCCTTCAGCCTTGAAATTTCACATTCTGTAAAAGCAGTTTTCTTGCAATGAATTCTAAGGACAAGGCTACAGTCATTAAGCTGGCACAGCTAAATTGAGACAAAGGACCTGAGCCAAATAGCACTGTTTCACTTGACAGTTCAAGACTGTCAAATTTTAGTGTCTTACTGATCATATTGAGTAGCATAACTGGTTTTGGTGCTGTCTTTGCTGATATTTAACTTAATTTAACAAAATTTATTCCTGACCTTTCTTTTTAAATATTTTGCAATGATTTCTTTTCTAGTTTTCAACAAAAAGAAAAAAAATAAGAAAGAGAATGAGAATTCATTGCTGCATCAGTACTCAAAACTTCTTTGATGAATTTGTCAAGAAACTGCTCTACAACCTGCCTCATCAACTTGAAAACCTAGTATAATAATAGTTACATAACTGATAGCTGTGATGGAGATGCAACCAATTTGCAGAAAGTAACAGTTTGAAATTAGTAAAATTCTACAATGAAAGCATGGGTTTTGCATCCTATAAAATATTATTGAACCGAAGAGTGGGAAAAGCAAGTATGTGGTTTTTCTACTCCATTACCAAAAATATGCTATATTCAATTTGTACTATCAGTAAACAAGTGGTATGAATACATCTTTTTCATGAGTTGCAAATTGGAAAGTGCAGAGCATGCAGGATATGCTCCAGTGGAATTCTGTCAGTTTATGCTGGATACCTAAGTTATATACAGCAAAGTACGCCATGGATGTGGAACAGCTGGGTAGGGTTTAATAAACAGTTTTCATTTATAGCTGTGTAGATGCAAGAAAAGGCAGTTTTCTTTATTTTTCATGTAATTCTCGTTGGTTTAAACTGACTCCTATTTACTTGCAACCCCCTAAGCATATTAAGGGACTGTGTGAGGGCAGGTGAGGGGGGAATATTCTGTTCAGAATATGTTAGAAACAATGGTGAAGCCTACAGCATTTGCACTTCAAAAAAACACAATACTTTGCTTCAGAATTACTTCCTAGATGCTATTCCAGCACAGAGGCGTAGCAAACATAAATGCTGTGGTGAATCTCTCTTACAAGCTTTAAAATTCTATTTCTAGTTTATATGATGACCTTCATTCCATATGGTATTTTAAATATTTTAAGAATTGGATATAATCTCATTGATTTCACTTTTTATTGGTTGCTTAAAAATAAATAGGAACTGCATCTTGTTAACTAAAGATTGATTCAATTAATAGTATTTTTAAAGTATTAGAAGTAGTTATTCAGCCAGCTTTGCTTATAAAAGCAGAAATATTGAAGAGAAATCTATTTTTAAGTCTCAGTTCTATACAATTCCTGTGTGTAGCGTTCACTACTGGGAACAATGGATGTTGGGCTTCAGTGGATTTGTTCCCTGTAGTATGGATGACAAACCTTAAAAAAAAATACATATTTGCAACAACAGGCCCTCAGGATGTTTCTATTTTTGTAGTCCATCCGTAACAGTATTACAATGACCTGCTGGTTTAGAGCAAACTTTGAAACGTTTTGGGCATTTCAGCCGTTGGAGAGGAAACGTCTATTTCAAAGGCGTGGAGCTGTATGGATACCAGTTATTTTGGGAATAAAGTTCTTGGCTGGATCAGCACTTGCTACTGTGAAAAGAAAGATGAAGGAAGCAACGTGTGTTAAAGTAGTGTATTAGAGCAGGGGGCATGTAAAAGCAAAACAGACACAACCTTTTGCTTATGCGGGATCTCATACCTTCGGAATTAGGGAATTTCATAAAAAACCACAACCCGCTAGTGGAAATAATCGGTGATAGGATGCTTGGGCTCTATCCTGTGACCCACTTTGCTTAGGAAACAAATAGAGGATTTTCCAACCAAACTGCAGCCTCTTGGCGCCTAAATCTCGACTGGTCGCTCTCGCTCGGGGGGTGAGGAGAAGCCACCGGGGCTCTTTTTTTTTCGGGAGAAGGGACACGGGCACCCCCGGGGCAGTGCCACACCCTCACGGCGAGGTGCTGCGGCCGCGGCAGAGGGAGGGGGTTTTCCCGCCTCAGTGCCCCTTTCCTGAGGGCGGTGGGAGCGGCGGGAGCCCCGTGAGGGCGGCGGGACTACCCGGCTTCGCTGTTCCCGCTTTCCAGCTGAAGCGGCCCCGCGTCCGTGCTCACGGGAAGGGGGAACGCTGGGAAGCCCGAGCACCGCGAGCAGACAAGCCCCGGCGGGAGGAGTGGGGGGCCGGGTTGGCTGCGGGGGATCCACTCTGCCCTGAGGGGTGCTCCGCCGGGAAGAGCCACAGGGCGGGATCGGGGCTCTCGGAGTGGCAGAGGGGAGATAAAATCGCTGTGGAAGACTTTAGGGGAAAAGAGGTTATACACACCTAGAGGCGGCCAAGCGGGAAACCACTCCAAGCACAGGACAGAGGGGAACGCCCTCAAGGGAGGGACAGAGCTCCCTTGAGGGACCCGGAAAAGCCACGAGCGTGAGGATTCGTCCCCTCCCTGCATTTCACAGGTACAGCCCGCAATCACAAGAGTGTTCCTTGACAAAATGGATTTTTTCTGCACCCTTAAAGAAGTAAACCTCTCAAATTAAGAGTAGTATCTGATTGTTGAATCATGCAGTCCTGGTTAAGAAAATTAATTCTCTTAACTGCATATTTCATGAAAGGTTTTGAACACGTTCCTGTTGGCTCTCAAGACGGTGACTGGCTTGTTCAGAGGCACCAGGCTGTTACAAGGATGATAAATTCTATCAGTATGTAGAATTTAATTTTATTCAAATTGTGTTCTTCATACGAGACAGATCACTTCTTAAATGAAGCTGCCGAGCGTGGTTAGCTTGGAGAAACATGCACTCAGACATCACCAGCACCAAACACTTAACAACCTAGACTTGTACCTCCAACACCACAGTCTCTTTGTATACGAAGATAAAACGTGGTATGGTGTTTTGGCATGTCTGAGGGCTTTTGATAAACTTTCCTGCGGTTTCACGTTACAAATTATTACACAGTGGAGACAGGACTGGTGATTTCTTTTAACAATTAAGATTTTAACAATTTTAAAAGAATCTGCTCCCAGATTCAGAGGAGTTCATCAGTGGGCATTATTTTCTTGATATTTGTTCTTAGTTCTTTTTAGCAAAAATACTGTGTAACAAATGCATGAAAAATGCAATTAATTTCCTTAACTTGTTGACACATCAAAATTATCACCCACTCTCTTTTTGAAAACATCTGCAACTTTAGTGAACAACTTCTATCTTAAATTCTAGATCTTGGCTTTAAATGTTGTTCAGTGATCCTGCCTTTACCTCAGGTCTGTAATGTATAAAGAGCAAATATCCATGTGGTAACGTGTAGATGATAGAATTGATGATCTTGTTTTGTATACAGTTTGCAGATCATTAAGAAGTCGTTTACACCTAAAACTTTAATTTTTCTTAAACTTTTAGGACTGTCTCAGCAAAATCAGAACTTATTTTTGTGAGCATGGAAAGTACATGCTCCAAAAGATTTTTATCTGCATCATCAGATGAAAGTGGGTGGTACCTGTATGCAAAGCGAATTAAAATAGAAAGTGATCAAAAAAACAGAGAGAAAGAGGAGCAGCAAAAGGTAGAACGAAGCGTACAATGTGGGAACAGGTACCAAACATCACTACATGGACCCCTGTATTTATCAGAAAGGCAAAACCACTGGGAGTTAGAAAAGAGAAGTTGTGACACAGCAAAAAAACCCTGTATGAGAGAGTTTTTCTGTTCTAAAAATTGTAATAATGAAGGATTAGTGTGTAGAGTATCAGAAAATGAACTGTCCACCAAAAAATGGAGTCCTGAAAATGGAGACCAAAACACTACAAAAGATGATATTTCATTGAATGTACATGGACAGCGTCTTGAAACAGAGCTGCTCACCGTGTCCAAAGCTGCTGACACATGTCAAAATCTACAGGTATTAAACCCACCTCAGGTACAGCAGAACAACACTACAGAACACAATAATGAAAGGAATGGGGATAACGGGCTCAAACAAAATTCTTCAGCTGCATCCTCAAACAGACACTCCTTTCAGATGGAATTGTTGAGGCAGAAGTCCGTCTCCGATAAAAAGTGGCAACAATACCAGCTTTTGCAAATTCCATTTTTGTGTGGTACCAGTTCCATGTTTTCACACACAAAAAATAAGAAAAATAATTTTCTGAAAAATGCATGTTCTGGAGAAGATAAAAATTATTCTAGTAGCGATAAAGAAAATACTACAGAAGGAGATAAAGAAAAAAATAGTTCATTGTATATGATTCCAACATTGAAGCCTTTTAAAAGTATACAACCACTAAAAATCCCTAATTTTCAACTTCCTAGAATTTCAAATAAAATAAATAGTAAAATGTCATCAACTAACTTCAAGGAGACAGACTGGAAGAATTTTGAAGGCCAACCATCTTTGGTGCAATCTAAACAGATACATGGTGCGCAAAAAACATCTGAGATAGGGAAACAAAAATTGCAAAATTATAAAAGCACTGTCAGAATTTCAACTGTTGATTCTGAATTTAAAGAAAAGAATAACCCACCAACCAACAAACAGGAACACAGTGCTTTGGCAGAAGTATCTGCAATTTATTTCAGTGGTGACAGTACTGACACTGGATGTAATAAAACGTTTGATGAAAATGACTTCAAAGATAAAATGCTGGAGAATTCAGAAGGTGATGATGACCAGAAGTCAAAGATTCTCATTTACATTAGTGCTAAAAATGTTCAGAATGAGAAATGTGTCAGCTGTAATGATCTTTTGCAGAGAATGGGGAGGAAGAGCAGTAATGAGAATGTGGGAACATTTCATATACAGACAAGTATTCCGGTAATAACAGAAGAATTAGAGAAAAATAAGTTAGACCTGCACTGCGTTGTGCGTAATTCCAACAGTGGCATTAGTTTGTATGAAGCAGAATCAAAACTCTCCTCAAAGGAAATACTTGATTGCCAAAGATATGTAACAAAAAGTATTATATCTGAAAGAAGTTGTCCTCACATTATTGTGCAGAATTTTCCAGATAAGACAGTGAGTTGCAATATATTTAGGGGGAAGGAAACGTTCAAATTAAAGTTTTCATTTCAAAACATGTTGTTTGAGTGGGTCAAGACATGGACTGAGTCTTCACATGTAGATAGGCCCACGTGTCAGGATGACAGTGTTATGCCTTGGCTTCACACATTAAACACGTGGTGTGATGGTCAAGAGTTAGTAAAGAGCACCATAAATAGGAACCACAATGATAAAATATTCATTTGCTTGCTGCCTGTTATTTCAAAGCATCTGAAGGAGGAGCTACTAAAGACAATTCTTGCTTCCTTTTTCAGCAGCACAAATACTTTATTGCCAGTTGAGGGAAAGTCTATGCAGGTGGAGAAACAGACTTTATGTGGCAGAAGGAAAGATCAGTTCAACTCATGTACAGATGATACTTGGAGGCAAACCACAGAGTTTCTTAAAGAAAATTGTACTTATCCAGGCTTTGTAAGTCCTAAACTTGTGGAAAGCATTGATTTTGAGTTACACAATAAATGCCAGAGAAGATGCTTTTTTAGATCTTTAGGTGAAGAAGAGTGCGCTTACCTACAAAGAGGAGTCCTCTTTCATAACCAAAAAGGCAGGTTATGTAACAGAAGACATGTCAGGAAGCTCCAGCTCTTATCCAGAGAGAATGAAGGGTTTGGCACCTATTTGAGGTCGGTCAGTCACAAAAACAGCATGAAAAAACAAATTTTAGTTGCTAGGTGCCTAATTTTGCTGCAGGGTACTCCTGGTTGTTCTTCACTAGACAAGACATATTTCTGCAATATCACAAAAATACAGTATCTAGTAGGAGCCAATCTTAGATTTCAGAGTTACTTTCCTGCCCATTCACAACTGAAATTTGAAAAACTAAATAGTAAATGCACAAATCAGGAAACATTGGTAACTACTGTAAAGCAGGAGATGAAGAAACCAAGTACAATGCTTAATAATTCCTTTCATGTAGGAAGATTTAAAACTTTCCCCTTTCTTATATGTGAAAATAAGAAACACAAAACAACTGAATATAGAAATTGCATAACTTCTGCAACTGAAGTCACTAATGAAGTTACATATACCATGAAAAAATATTTGGGCACTTTTAATTGTATAAATGCTGATGGAGAAAAACATTTTAATTCAAAAGAATTGGAAATAAATTCTCATAATTTTTTTTATGAAATATCTTCTTCTATTTTTGACACATATGAAAAAATTCCCCTTACTACTGATTCTGAGGAGTTTGATCAGATACCAGTTGTAAATCAAAACAGTTCTATCAAAAAAAAATTGTGTGAAGAAAGTGCAGTCATTGGTCCAAAAGAGGTTCCACGTTTGCCTGTTAAATCTAATAATGTCTTAATTCTAACTGAACAGTCAAAAGCAACTACAGAAAAATATAATCCTCTCCTGTCACTGGACAGACAAACAAACAAATATGAATATTATGAAGAATTAGATACTCATAGCCCACATTTAACAAATAAAAAAGAAAAAGTGGAAGACCAATTTACTTTTTTAAATTCTGAAAATTTTTTTCCCGGTTCCTCCCATGTTTGTCAGTCTGTCACTTTGCCATTGGATAGCAGCAATTTTGTCGATAAAAGAGTAAGTGATGATGGACACTGCAGGAGCTCCTCAAGTGCAGACAAACTAAATGTGGTACAGTATCCATCCAGGGGAAGTCCTGTGATGACAGATACAAACTTGCAATTACAGGCCAGGGGCACAGCACAGTTTTCTTTACACGGGCATGAGCGGACGCATGAGACAGGCGGTTCAGAGCTGGCAACTTTGAAACAGCATCTTGAATATGGAAAAGAACAGGAAGAAAGAAATGATGTACAAATGCATATAACTAATGAAAGTCAATGTGAGACTGTAATGAATGACTTGATTATGTCACATTCAGAAGATGAATCTCAAACATTCATTGCTGCAGAAGAGGAATTAAAAGTGCGTTTATCCATAATGAACAATGGATGTCTTGAAGATGTAAAAGATAAGTATTTACCTTTAGAAAATAAAATCACGCATGAATTTGAACTGAAGACAAAATTTGATTCAGTGTTAGAAGAGCTACGTATGTTTCATGAAATTAGTAAAGGAAATGAAAACAATTTATCTAGTTTGGAAACAAATTCATTCGAAAATTATTGGGAATTAAATAATTCTAAAGGGATAGATGAAAATGTGACAAGTGTTTCTCAAAAGAAAATGTGTATTTCTTCTCCAATCTGTGGTACCACAGAGAGGCAAAACATAACAGACAGTGATGGAAGTTTGTTAAATGAAAAGATATTAAATGAAAATAAAGACGAAGAAGTAGTTAAGGAATATTGTGTTTCAAGACTGTCAAGTGAAGAATTGCATCATTCACCTGTTGCAGAAGGTAAGCACATGGGATTTTTGGCTATTATGTTAATAAGATAATTTAAATTTTAGGCAATATTTGATTTGCTTTAAAGTTGTGTTTTTCAACTCAGCTATTTCCATAGCAACAACTGGGTTTTCATGGAACTGTACAAGGTTTGTCAGACTTGCCTATGAGTAGCCAAATGCAAAAAACCCCACAGTCCTACCACTACCTGCACACTGTGCTGTAGCAGATGTAGCTCAGAATTCACTCAGACAGTTTCAGGCTTCCTCAAGCCTGTTTTAATACATATTCTGTTACAGATTACTAGTTTTGTCTTTGACTTCACCGTAATGAGGCTTAAAAACCCTAAAAGATTTCAAAGCTCAGTGAGATGCACATTCACAGAGACTCAGTTAAAACATGATACAGTGTTTACAAGGGAGACAGCTGTTTTCTTAAAATTGATGTCATGGAATCAAGAAGGAGTCATGGAATAGTTTGGGTTGGAAGAGACCTTTACAGGTCATCAAGTCCAACCCCTTGCAAGGAGCAGGGGCATCTGCAACTAGATCAGGTTACTCAGAACCCCATAAAACCTGACCTTGAATATAAGTATATAACTGTATAACTCGAATATGTAACTACAGTTATGTTTGTTCAAAGTTCAAATGCTGCCATTTTTAATTCTTTTATTTTTCCTTAAAGAAGCACAATCCTCACTTCAAACAGTATGTCAGAAATCTGCTTTGTAAACTCTAAGACTCCTAACCCATTAGTGACACAATCAAGAGGTATTTAAAGAGTAAAGGAAGAACAGCAAGAAGAAAAACAGTTGAATGCTGTACCTTCTTTTACAAACAGCTTCTATGTGATAAATAAATTATCCAAGCACTTTTCAAACAGCATATTTATCAGATTTTGTGTCTGAAATTCAGTTTGCAGAAGTGATGTGTTCTCTCAGTTGCAAATAAAATTGGGAAGGGATATGCTTTGGTCATATTTGATAAATAATCTGATGAAAATGCAGCCATCTCAAAATTTTCATCTGAAATCAGTTTCTCAGGGATTAAGCATGAAATTTATAAAGTGGAGATTACAGGGTTTTTATGAAGGTAATTAGTGTTTGGGAAGCAACTGGAGAAGTGTCACAGAAAAGCCACAGAGGGAATTCTATTCAGTAGAGTTTTAACAGTACAATTTACTACAAGTTACACCTGAGTGCTTTGCTCCAGAGGATGGAAAGTTAACAGATATTGGGTGAATGGCTCAGTAAGTGATCACTTTTCTGCCTAAACCTGGAATAAGAAGATCCAAGTGGAGCAAATGATACGTCATCGGAGAATTAGAAACTGCATTATTGCATCTCTGCAAAGGAAAACTTCATGAGGTGTAGAATTAGCTTTTGTCAAGCCTCTGAGAGTGAGACTTTGTAGCTTTCTTAATGTTTCCTGTAGTATGTTTTCATCACACCAACAAGAATCACAAATTAATAACTAGATGAAACAAACTTAGTTTTTTGTTAACAGAAGTAAAATAAAATCTTACATGTTGCATATATGTTTCTATTTTAAGACTATTTAGGTGCAGCTTATAGAAATCCATTCACATGGAACCCTGCTTTTTTATACTGCACACTTTTTAAGGAACAAAGCTATAATTTACAGAAAGAAGGAGGTAAGAGTAATATTATTCTGTAATTTATACCACAAATACCAGTACTGATAGTCTTATTTCTCAAACATTTGTATTTGTTTTCTTCCCTTTTTATTTTTTTTTTGTCTATAGAAATCACATTTGGTTTAATTGTAGGTTACTAGAGAAGTGTCCTGTCTTTGGTTTGGTTCACAGAACAAGTCATGCTGATGAGAATTTTTGTCCTTTGGATAAGGACAAAGATTGGAAAAGAACTTTAATAATGTGGGGTTTCCTTTGTTGCTTGTTTTGGAACCATTTGGAGCAAACATCTTTGGGCTTCCAATCACTGCAATATAGCTGGTATATACTACAAGGAGAACATGTTTTGATATATTTTTTTTGAAGATTTGCAGTTTTGCACACATTGTGGAAGGAAATTCAGAAGGATATTGTCAAGCGACCTATTAGGATTTCAAAAAACATGCTTTAGGAGTTTTTCCAATGTATGGAAACATTTAGTAAAACAAGGTATTAACTTTATTCTGAAATAAAATGCTAAAGCTTTGTCAGGAAAAGGCTAAAGATAAACTTCTGTTTCACTTAGTGAAATAATTTACCGTTATTTTCACTTTTATTCCCCATTGCACTTTTTAAAACTGATGCACACTGTTTTCAGGATTCAGAAAGTTGTTTCCTTCATTCAGGCCATTCTGTGAATGAATGAGGCTGAAAATCTTAAACAGTTACAGATGACTTCTGGTGTTCTTTTCACCTATAATTTATTGAAGTTATGTCATCTTGTGATAATATTTCATGTACCGAATGCAAAATATTGCAGCAAATTCTTCTCTACTTTTTTCTCTTTGTCCCTGCTCTCTAAGATTTTTTTATTTTGTGACAGATCAATTCTAGTTTCTGACTTGTGTGGTAGGTATTGTTATTGCCTAGGGAAAATTCAGACTCCAAAATGCTCTACTGTGCATAGCAGCACAAGGTGGTTGATATTAACGTTATCCTGGAAGTTTTGTTCAGATGACATCAAAGCTTTCGAGATGGAACATTGTTACTCCTGCAGCTAAACTCAGATCATCTTCCCTTTCTTCTTTCCCTGTTGTTTTGGGCTACAGAGCCATGGACAAAGGAAATTAGATGTTTTCTCCATTGCTGTTATGAATATTTCCTTTATATGACATTCTAACGTTCTCACATTCCCCTCTGAGCTTCTCCAGAAACACTTGGGAAGAGGCCTTAGCAATGAGTGACTTCTTTTTTCCCCCATGATTGCTGAGAAGTTGTGCAGGTTTTTAGGGCCATGGCATATTTCTAAGGTATTTTATACCTTATTTCAAAATCTTTATCACAATCAATGGGAACCTAATAAGCTTCCAGTAGAAGAAGCTGAAAAAATTGAATGCTCCTCCTCATTTTCAGGGAACTGTTTGTCTTTCCTTGGGGAGGTGCATTGGCAGAGACAGTTCCATTTACACTGAACGTTGTCTCAGAGGTTATTCTGAAACAAGGACTGGGTCTGGTTTTGTCAGTGGTAATACTGCATTTACTGTACTGATAGGAATTAACATCAGAGGTTTTGCTGATGTGTGACTGTCTCCCTCTATTTTTCAGTAGGATTTTGAACCATCACATGTTGTCACAGAAACTGTGAGTGCTTTGGAAAGGAGATGCCTAGGTGGGACAAGAAGCTTTGAACTTCAGCAGTTTTACAATTTAGCAGGACTAACAACCATGCTTTGCTGGCTGCATATAAACCCATAACATTTGACTGACTTTTAGTGTGCATGCTGTTCCTCTTCCAGCTGGCTCTTATGAGTCTTAGAAGAGACATGGCAGCACTACTGTTTCATTATTGCCTTAAGAATGGGGCTTTGTGTTTTTTTTTCCTCATCCCATCATTTAAAATTCTTGTAAAGGCTTAGAGAATTTTTTTCTTTGCCTTTAGTAGGATACCAGCCAAATACCTAAGGCTCTGATGAGCTCACTGTTTGATGTCCTAGCTAATTGCTCAGTGCTTCATCATTTTATAGACCAATGCAAAATAGAACTAGAACAGATCTTGAGAAATTTGACATCTTCTTCTCCCAGATGAGTCATCATCCTAATCTCTAGTTAACAAGGCCATGGTCTTCTGCCCCAGTGAATATATTATTTTATGCAAAGGAGAACAGTTTCTAAAGGATGACTGAATTATACTCCAGATTAGTAGATCCTTACTAGATTACTAGATCCTATCTCCAGATTACTAGGTCCCTTACCTAATAGAATATGGAACAGAAAACAGATATTCTCCTATCTTGCTTTCTGTAAAAGCAGTGGCACAAGACAAGACATCATGGTTGCTATCACTGGTAGAATGGTACCTGTCTCTGTAATTTTGATTTTTACACCTAAACCCCTCAAACTAGTGGTGAGTATTAAAGCATACGCCCCTCAGCATGTCCCCTCTACCCTGGAATGTTGACTTTTATCAAATTATCTGCCTCTGCTGTCTCTTAGGAGAGTTATGTAATGTTGGGTTGAGGATCCTTCTAATGAGAAGGAATCTGCACATCATCCAGCTGTTAGCATTTCCTTTTCGGTCCAAAAGAATCTGTTAGATGCTCTGGAGATGAACAGAACGAAGGTGGGATGAGATGTAGTAAGGGACTTATTAATTAGTATTGGTTTAATTTACTTATCTTGTCAGTGTGTAATTCTTGTGTGTATCATACGGAATTCTGGTGTTGCTCTCACTTTTTATTCTTTCTCTTAAATACAGGATGCTTTCTGTCTCATGATGTCATAAGAGTACAGCCTCTTAAAACATGCAAGGGCCCCATCAGGATTGGGCTGTCAAGAAAAGCTCGGCCCAAGCAGCTCCATCCTTATCTGAAATGACTTATTGGATTCTTTTACCAGTCTTCACATCTGGGATCACTCTGCTTGAAAACTGTTGAAATGTTTTAATGTTAAGTTTTTTTGTTGATACTTTGATCTTCGTGGTTTAAGGGTTTTTAGATATTAATATTGCAGTATTTGCTAGTGATTTATTTAGGAATACTCCTGTGAATACTTGATAGCAAAGGGATTTATAATGAATGTTTACTAGTAGAAGTTTTAATGGAAGGATGAAATCCTTTTAAAGTTTATGTAATATTAATAAAATCTTTCATGTATTTTTCATCTATTAAAATATACAGTTAAAATTTTTTGTCACACACACATTCTTCGAATCTTCTATGTGTTTATATAGTTTTAAAAACTTAATTAGTATTTTGAAAGAGATTTGTTACAAATATCTAAAGTGATGTAGGAGAGAATTTCAGGAAGCTAAATTTAGATTACTAAAAGGAAGATTATGTTTTAGGCTTCAGAGGTTGTTTCCTCTGAGGAACTTTCAGTTCCATGTACTTGTCATATTAGACAAAGAGTTGGAAAGGAAGAGAGGTATAAATGCTGCAGACAGATTGTGTCATTGTGAGGGCACTGATTTCATTGCATACAATATGGAGACAAAATATCAGGATACAAATTCTGGAGATTATATATCTCAAAAAATGGGGATACTTGGGCTGCTCTGGAGCGTGTAGATCCCGGTTAGGGACATCTGTTAATAATTGCTAACATACTAATATTTTTGTTGTAAAGAATAGGGACAGTTTCAACTGAATAAAAACACAAAGAAACAAATATGAGTGAAGTCTGAAAAAAAATCACTGAGGTGTCAGAACAAAAAATAATCCAAAAACTAATATTCAGAAGAAAGCTTTAAACCTCCTTTGATTGCATTAAGTGTTTTAGAAAGAGCATATTTGACATTGCTGTGCTTGAGAGAGAATTCCAATATAAAAAGTGTTACAGAACAGTGATAGAATGGTGACAAACCCTGGTACAAATAGTAAGACATGGCTGCAGGTGACACAAGGAAACTGAGAAAGCTGAATTGATAGGGAAATGCATCTGATGATAAGTTACTCTATAGAATCTATAGCGACAGTGCAAAGTCACTACACAGTTTAATTTCTTTAGCAGTGACCTTGGAATATGTCATATATAATAGTAAACATATCAGTATGCTTATCCTATAAGGATCTAAATGAGAAAAGGAAATTCAGTCCACAATATTGCGATAAATAAAATTTTAAAAAAAGGGTTATAATTTGGTTCATAATTCCTGTTATAAGAAATATCAAAAATGTCAGATGAACATTTGTTTCTAGGAAAAGTTGGTTTTAAAATAAGGGTTTCTAAACTGACTTATTTACCACAAGTTTTCCAAGACATGTAGTAAATGGTGTGCACCATTTAAACAATAAAACTTACTAACTTTCTCACTAAAAATTTGATGGTGCAAGTATAAAACTGCCCATGCTAATGGAAAGCATATTTCTAGAGGTCACAGGACAAGAAATTATCCTTCCTTTATCAGTATACTTAATTCATAGAAAAGTTTAAAAGGGCTAAGCAAATGGACAAGTAGAAAACGTGTTCAGAAGCAGCTCTTAGGAGGGCAGGGCCATTAGTCAACTCCCTTGGGAATATGCAAATGAGACAGAGGTATCCAGTCAGGCAGCTGAACAGGAATGGATAGATTAGACTTTGTTACACCTTCACCATCAACAGCAGATGTCTCTGTCTCAGAGAGGGTAACTTGGCATTAGAGGTGAGGTCATGTCATGGTGACAGAGTGGAGCAGCTTGAGGACCTGTGCTTCGTAGCAACCCCTGAATGTCAGCTGAGGGTCAGTAAAGGGGTGCTGGTTTGTCAGTGCTCTGTAAGTGCTTAAATTTCCCCAGATCGCAGCAGGAAGCAACTGATCACTTTAACTAAGTGCTTTTTAGTAGGTACCAGCCCAGAGCAAGGACACCTGGTCTATAGGCATCTGAATGTCCCACTGGAGTTTTGTCCTCACCGCTGGGCAAACAGTTTCTTGAACGCTGCCTGACATGAACTGGCCGTCAGGAATAATGTCTTAGCCACAACTTCTCTCCTATTTGTAAAGGTTGATGTTTACAATAGGAAGACTCCTTACAGTTTGGGAGTGATACTTCTGTATTTACAACACATTCTCTGAACTCTTTGGGAAGGCCTCTCTCTGTGTCATTCCCCATCCTATAACTCTGATGGAAAAAGATAACTTTACTCCACAGAGCCATTTTTCCGTATCCTCTTTCTCCATTGGCCCGTGATCATTAATGACATAGGGAATACAATGTAAACATTGCATTTATAATAATTGTGGGGCACTTCTGATGGCCATGGCTTGGAAACAGGTGTATCATTTTTATCCTAGCACAGCTAGGCAATCCCACTATTCAGAGCATGATGATACCACCTTAAAAAGCCACTAACCACAGAACTTTACAGATCAGGGCAAGGACAACAACTGGAACATGTGTCTACCACCACCTTCCATGCCACAGAGTGATATGAGTTTGTACTGTCCAGGGTCAAGGCCTTAAACGTCCAGTATGGAGGCTTCATAACTAATTCCTAGTTATTTGTCTTCCACAGGAGCCATGGAAATGGCCTTTGTCATTCTGAAATCAGTTACATCAATAAAAGTCATGTATGGAGAGGATATGACCCCTCCAAAGGGTATTCGTAATGAATGTTCACATAGGTAATTCTAAACAAAAGAATAAACTGTTCCTTGAAATACCTTGGCAATTTTGTTCTGCCTTATACTAAATTTCGGGATGCTTGGAAACTCAGAATAGTCTAAAGTCTGCAAGATCTGCAAGAATGAATCCCATGGAAAGATTCCATTAAATGACCTCATAATTGTTTATACATTCAATCATATTTCCAGTGAACAACTTTGCTGTCTAGTAAAAAGATAAGATACAAAAGTTCTGATATGTGATAGGAAATATCTTTAAAATACCCAAGAGTTAGGCAGGAACTGCCTATGTTATATACAATTTTTAGGGTTTAAAAAAATACCTATTCCTAAATCAATGAACTCACGAGTTTTTAAAATATGTTTCTTTATCTGATGCTTTTATATGAAAATACTACAATGCTCTTGTGTGTAGAAGACAAAGGTACACAGGGTACTTTTTCAGGACAAGAAATAAAGTTTTAATTCACTGAATTTATAGTCAGTGGCAAAATTCATTGTGTTTAATTGTGCAAAGTTTGTGCAAAAATGTCCCCAAATATCCTGGAAAATACCCAAACACAAACACAAAAAACCCCAATCAGTCCAGTAAAAGGACAAGAATTGGAGACCATGCAGACAAACAGAATAGTCCAGCTGAGGTATTATGTAAACTTTATGTCTGCTGTTCATTCATCTGGAGAGAGCTGCTAACAACATGCCCTCATGTCTTAAATAACAGAGGGAGGGACACTGGGAATGCTGGCTGGCCTTCTGCCAAGTCCAGCTTCCCCAGCCCCCTGTCAGCTGGAAAAGCTCAGGTACCTCCTTATGCCGGGGAGCAGCACAAGAGTGCTCAGCTGTGTAAGGCAGCGATGGGAGCTGGCACCATTCCATGGACTTCGGGAGCTGCGCGGGTATGTGCCAAGCAGAGATCCTGCCATATGTCCTTGCAGATCTGATCGAAGCAATGTGTATAGATTTTGAAATTTTGCATTGCAGACACCGTATCTGGTGATGTTTTTTTGAATTAGCTAAGCTTGCTAATGCTGACTGTAACAGAAATGCAGATGTTAAGCATCATTATATTTTAATAATTATGCAGAAAAGCTTAAATATAATTTCTGAATCATTTTGTATCAGCTGCTGGAACAATAGATATAGCTGGGTCTTGTTTAATACAAAAGGATTCAATTATAACCTACTGAAAGCCTTGAATTCCATTTTATCTACCAATACATGTGATTTTTTAATAAATAGTAATTGAATGTATTTTTTTATCTGCCTTTCAAATGACTGGATGCAAAGCTAAAACTGCTCTTCTGAGTGTATTTTGCATAAATGTGGGCAACTCACGAGTGAACAAATGTAAGGCTGTTAAAATTCAGTTTTAAACAGCACCTGTATATAGAAGTATAGCAATTGTCTCTTTCAGGGAATTGAACTGAGAAGGGTAATGAAGTTCTGTTACTCCTTTTACTGTTGGAAGATGGTTTCTAAACCAGAATAGATGACCAGCATTTAAGGGAAGGCTTTGGAGAAAGGACTGGAGTGTCTGTATATAACAGAAGGTTCTTCATCAAGGAAAATGGTGCCACAGAATTTTGTGAATATAGTTTATCAAGAAGCTTCATGAGGTTAAGCATGAGCTCCACTTTTGCTCTTACAGTCCACAACCAGTTCTTATTTTAATGCTTTGCTCCCAGCGTGGACATCCCACCACGATATTCCCACACGCCACTGGAGAACACACCTGCTGTCATCCCCTAACCAAACCACTGAGATCACTTTACTTGCTGTGTTCCTGCTGAGCCATTCGCAGAGCATTTATAGACAGAGTGTCAAGGAAACTTGAAGTACATTTTGGAGGTATCTAGGAAAATGAAATACTAATTTTGTTCAAAATTATTTCTGTTAAGTATGATTCAAGTGAAAAAGTAAATAACAGCGCTGGTTTTGACATTTGTCCATTGATGGTCTGGGTGGTAGATGAAAGGCTGACACCTGTCTTTATGAAACATAGTAATTTAACAAGTTATGGTTAATATAATGAGCAAAATTAGTTTATCATAAGGTAATAAAAATAAAAAAGTGGTCAGTTTATAGAATATATGCTACTATTTAGCATTTGATCTGAGTCAATGCTGTGATAGAAGTGTCAATAGCTAAAAAGAAGTGTGTCTTCCATTATTTAAAATTTTCCCCCACAAGGCCCCTTGAATTATCAAAATATTTTTAGCCAGGAGTCATAATGAAAATTCCATATAAATTGTACTCAGTGTATCCACTCAGATAGATCCCTAGACTAATTCTCTGTTAAAGCACTTTCTGTCAAAGCTTAAATATGCAAAAATATGCAAAGATTACCAAAGGAATTTGAAAAGTTTCTGAAAGTGCATCAGTATGGAGATATATATATATATACATATATATGTACACGTATAACCTACCATGTTTGAAGTATAACCAAATTGTATTCTTATTACCAATGACATTTTAGAGCCTTTAATGGAACATACTGGCAATGATAGATTTCACTAAGTGTAACAGAGGCTATGACTACATTTGGAAAAATGGGAAACAGATTGAATTGACTTGGGAAATCCCAGTCAATCCAGTAAGAGAGGCCCTAAGGTGACCTGAATTGCCTTTGGGACAGAATTGTCTCTCTCCATTGATTATTGAGAAGACTTAGAGAAAGCTTGTGCTATACTCAGTTTTCTCAAAAGACTACAAGAGTTGAAAAATCTTTTTTATCTGTTGTTTGTAGCTAAGGATGAAACAGATAGCTGTTTAAAGTGCTTTCCCACATTGAAATTCTGTTATTCTAAAGTTTGTATTCCAACAACATCCAGGACCTCCAGTCACAAACTCACTGTTTACTGCAAAATCTTCCTGTCCCAGAGGTTTTGCAATTCATTTTTTTCAGTCTGTCAATGTACCTTTAGTTATAGCATGTTATTATGATGTTTAATGGAGGTAAAATGACAAAAAATGTTTTTAAGGAGATCAATCTTTGATTTACTTCCACACTGTAGATAAAGGAATCTTTTTCAATTTCAAAATATTTCTGTTTATTTGGAAGAGTATGTTGATGGATCTTCAATTTTATTCTTCTCATCCATTCCAAACATTCCCAGCCTTTTTGGAGTAGACTTTTCCTTGAGAAAATGAATGTTTTACATGCCATTTGGGCCAGCTCTTTCTGTGCCTTATCCTACATATGAACTTGTTCTTCTTTCTGCCTCACTTTCTTCCATCTCCATAGCTTCTTTTGCGCTGGAATTTGCTGAGATTCTGCTGGCACAGTGGAATGCAAATAGAGCTGGACTTTCCCAGGATCAGCCCAAGCTACTGCAAAACTTACCTTCTTGTGCTGGCCAAAGTTCACCTTGTGAACTTACCTTGCTTGGGCCACAGAGGTGCATAACTCACCAGATGTGGTGAGCTACTGGTCCTGTCCAATATTTTCACTGTGAAAGGGGTTCCTTGGCCATGGGTGGTGCTGAATTGTGTCAGTGTGCCTCCCTCATCATGTTTCTCTTAGCCTATGTTAACACTGGCAGTGCCAGTTGCTCAACTTTGAGACTTGTGAACAGGAATGGTTCTAAAAAAGAGTAGTCTTAGAAATCTTCATTTCCCAGGGACCTATGAAGTGTGATAGCCAAGGGAACTTGAACATGGTGTTGATTTTGGAGCCTGTGTCATAAGGAGAGTGCTGTGAGAATTAAAACATACCTCTGCTTTTGCTCCCTATGAGATAAGTATTTGTGAATAGTCCTATGCTCATTTTTCTGTATGTATGTTTCTGTATTACATGTATATTTTGTTATTTTTAAAAAAAAAAAACACCCATGCAATTATCAATATATCTGTAAAAAACCTTTTGGGGTAGGGGAAAACTGTAGAAAAATATGTTTTGACAGATTTTCAGAAGACGACCTCTACTGACATTTTTCAGAAGAGGATCTTTTTTAAAATAGGATGATGGTTTGAGTTATGCTTGTATGCCACACTACACTGCTCTTTTTTATCCCATGTATTTAGGATGTTATTGCTTGAAAACAATTATAGGTACAAAGATTGAAGCCATGAGAAATGAACATCTGGAAAAAAATTACAAGGCTGTTCACCAGACTGAAGGCACAGTGTATGATGTGCTCATCCTTGTGAAAATTCTTCCTTTGTAAGTGCTGCCAAGGTCAATGTCAGCTTGAATCCTTTAATGCATACTGTAAGTGCAAACCATGCAGATTAGATCTGCCCAGAGCTATTCTTATTTGTTCATCCAGCTTTTAAAAATACATGTTTGTGCTTTTCTATTAAAAAAATCTCCATTAAAAAAATAAGCAGTCCAAGCTTGTATCAGGTCTTTCATTATGCTCATTCTCCACATACTTTTTTTTTTGCCCCAGAAATATGTACAAGTTTCCATCTGCACATTGCTGCATGTATTTTCACATTCAATAACAACAGCATAATGTATTTCCTGCATTTTCCAGATAAGTTAATGAAATTAGATTATGCAGGGAATAAAAATAGTTCAATGTTAAGACTCGTTATGGGAATCTTAATGTTTACTAAAATGCTGAACTAATAATATTGAACATGGAATTGTATTTGTAATTGCTTTTATCTCTAGAATGAATCTTTACCTGCATGAACTATGTCATTAAAGGCACAAAGTAATCTGAAGTACAGCAATATTTCATGCAGTCCCATTTATTCGATTAAAGCTCCTATTTTTCTGAAGCTTCCAAGGAAAGAGAAGGGGGAAAAAAGTCCTTTTTTTGATATCCTTTTTTAAATTGTGAAGTCAAATGTGAGGTTGTTTTTATATCAACAGATCTTAGGGCCAAATTTGGTAGTATTTTTTTGCATCAAACTGTTTTTCTCTGGCAAAGAAAATATTGGGGAAAAAATCTAATTTAGCCCAATTCCTAGGCATGGTTCTCAAGGATTCCTGGAGGTACTTGTCTCTATGACAGGGAGGTATGTGACACTTCCTGAGCAATCACGAACAGGAGTAGTAGGAGTCAGTCTTTGCACCTAGAATCTACATGCAGAGATTTTGCAGCTTTGCCCATGGCAGTCTCTTCCAAAGAGCTCAGGAATATCTCTGTAACAGTGGGTGGACACTTTGGGACAACATTGGTGTAGAAATCTGTCACGATTATTAGCAATTTGTTCAGGATAGGGCAAAATTGTGGTATCAGAGATTTTCTATCACCACCAATTATTCTGGACTACCAAAGGCGTTCATTGGGTTTCAAGGAGGTGGTATTTGGCTTCCCAGTTTGATAACAATTGATATTGTTTCACTGCCACTAAGACATCTGAAATTCAGGGGGTGATGACCTTACAAATATCCCTTTTGATTCCCTTGCTAGCAAGCAGCTCTCCTGGCTTCACACTAGAGAAAACTGTGTGTTTTTAAAAGTTTAAACTACAATTTTCTTCTGTTTCCTGCTCACTCATCTATCCTTGCTGTGCCTCTTACTGCTGCTGCTGGGCTGCTGACAGCTTGTCAAGCCGGCCCTGTCATAGCCTGTTGATGTTTCCAGGCTGTTTATTGAGGTGCTGACTTTGGATCCTTGGCAAGACACCGGGTCTGTTGTTGGCACGCTTGTCCCACTCTGTACTGCTGCAGTTCTTACTGTTCTCCTATGAGTTGCTGACAATTTATGTCATGCTGGTTCCTTATAAGAAAAATGATCTCTCTTAAGACTGTGCAATGGGTTATTTTTTTTCAGTGGCTGAGCCAAACATGAAAAGTAGTGACTGAATTGAAGGGTTTGGGTTTGTTTTTTTTCATTTGGTTGCTTTGTTTTGGTTTTTAGTGGGGTTTTTGTATTTTTTGTTTGTTCGTTCATGGTTTTTTGGTGGTTTTTGTTTGATTTTGGTGTTGGGGTTTTTTTTAAGATTTTCTTTGTGTAGTAGATTTTTTTTTAATTAAGTTTTTTTCATAGCAATGCATGACAGAAAAATAGTCATTCTGGAACAAGGAAACATTTAGCTCAACATCAAGCATAACATTTGTTTCCAGTGTAGATTTTTCTAATAAAAGTAAGAAAAAAGTACAGCACTAAATTTTAAGCACCAGTTGCAAAACTGGCCAGGAATATTGCCCTCAGTGAGTAGTCAGGACATTTACACAATGTGTGGGAGGTTTTCATTCAAATCCTCCCTCAAGAAACGTCACTTCTTCACCTTCTGCCTGCCTGATGCATGTTCTACATGTCGTACTCTGTGGGTGTATCTTTACTCAGTCAGACATTCTACTTTGTATAATTATTTTAATAGGAACTGACAGCTGCTTATTGTACCTTCTCAATAAGACTGTGAGCGTGTAACCTGTTACATCATTCTCATCTCCTCCCTCATGAATACTTGCACAAGATGGAAGAAGAGATTGGAACAACTCATGCTAGAAAACATTACAGTCACTGCAGTGGTCACACATTCTGTTCTGAAATTCTGTTTCTGAGATCCCTATTCTTAAATACACACTGTAAAACTGCTGTTGTTATCTCTGTGTGACCCTGTTGAAAATAATTCCAAATGGTTTTGTTTGTAAATAAAGAAGTTTTTTTTTAATTCCTGTGTCACAGAGCTGTGAACTCTGCAGAGAATACGGTGACTCCTGGAGCAGGAGCTGGGCATGTACCAAGAGAATTTGTTCTCCATCTTGATCTCAACTTAGTATCAGTTCCTGAAGGAGGATTAGCCTCTGAGATGATGACATTAGTAATGAGCTGTGACTCTTGAAGAACAAAGTGACTCCTTACTGACAGTTTCATCACTTCAGTTCTTAGATGACTTTGAGTTGAAGTATGTGAAACTAAGAACTCAATCTCAGTTTCACTGAAATCCACTTCATGGAGAAATCAAATCCAAGTATATCTACTTAGAAAAGTTATGATTTTGGTGTCATAATAGCACATAACTTTTTGAAAAGCTCACAATAGATTCCTACCTAACTAGAATCTCCAAAAGTTCCTCCTCGTTTCAGTCTGATAGCACAAAAAAGAATAAAAGCTCTTAAGCTTAGCTATAACTAAACTGGGGATGTTATTCTGAGCCATCCTATTTCTGCTTGCTCTCATGATGCTACGGTATTTATTGAGGTCATTTGCCCAAACTGCTTCTCTTGTCAACCCAAACTATGGGAAAAATCTGAGTCTGGCCCATTGTCATGGTCAACACTTGTTCACTGCTCAGATCACAGCTCTCTTATAGCACCATCTCACCCATCCAAATGGGTGAGTAAGACGACTAAGGGTCAGCTGAACAAATCTCATTATGAAGTATTATTTTTCCTTTCAGTGACAGAAAAGACCTTAGAGTTGAATGGTAAGTCCTCTGGTCATGAGGAACCAGAAGTGCAACTCTCCTCTATGCTACCCCTCTCATGAGCTGAGTGGCCTAGAGAAGTAAAGATCCTCTTTATGAACATATTTAATCCAGCAATATCAGGTGATAAACCACAGCATTTGAGATTATGTCTTTATAAAATCATACTAACTGAGTCTATTAGAAGCTTTCTCCCTCAAACTCCCTTCATATTTAATTAATTTAGAAAATTAGCTTCAGCTTCTCTTCTCTCTTCCCTGTATTTCCTACTCCACATTATCATTTTTATCCAAGAGGATGTTATTTTTTCATTTCACTTTTATTGTAAGATTTTCAAATTTCTTTTTTTCTTTTACCTGTATCAAATTCCTACGTATCCACAGCTGAATGTGTGTTGTATTTGAACTGGTCTTGTGGAAACTGCAGAAATTCTTATAATTTGTTATTATCAGATGGAATACCATGTCTCAGAAAATTAATTTTATTATGAAGACTTGGATTAAATTGATTTGATTGTCAAGCTCCCTACTGTCAATCTTTTCAACCACTAGTAACCTCTGTCATATTTTAATTTAGTAAACTGATTCTAGAAGAGCTGCCAAATTATGATCCAGGTGAAAGGGGCAGCAAATGCAGTTCCTGCAGCCACACTGTCAGTGTGCACTAGCTACACTGACACGTCTTTATAAGCACTTTCAGAGTCTGGATCCTTCCTTTGAAAGTGGGGGACATGGACCATTTTATTTATTTTCTCATTTATTTGTCAGACAGAGCATATATTTGTGCTAATTTCCTGAATCTAATAATCTAGGACACTTCAGCAGAAAATGTGCTCTTCTATAAAGACGAGGAATTCATGATGTCCATTTAATGATCCCCAAATCATTGACAGGGGTTATCTGTACTGATGTCCTCAGTGTCTCATGGAGCATGGCATGCTCATGGAAGCATGCTAAGATGGATAATTTTGGACTTTGCCCTGGCAGTATTGGGCACCTTCCAAGGCCCTGTTCTGAATGATGATCATCCTTCCTTGTGGAGAAACATAAGAAAAAAATAATTTCAAGCATCACTTTTTACTGATAACCTTTACATAACATTATCTCAGGAACCCACAGCAAGGGTTCAGAAGATCCACTCTAAGTTGAATTTTCTTAGGCTGCTGAATTCCCAGTATTATTATCTTGTTCCTCATATCAGCTACAGGATTACTGCCATGAGTAATGACATTGTATGAAAATCATGAGTAACAAGATGATAAAGTTATACAATGTAGATCTGGGAACTGTACAAGCAATCTGAAAAAGGAAGGAAGGCAAAATAGATACCAGGCAAATAGGATTCCAAAATACTGGCACTTACTGATCTTTTCTGAAGAGTAAAACTCAACATATTTGCACAAACTTCTGAAAAATGTGTGCTTTGTGTGAGTGTACTATTTGGCTAAAGAGAGTAGTGTCTCTGCCTGACCGTCAGACTGTGTGTCCTGACTGAGAGCAGATATGAAGCTGCTTAAACTGTTTGGAATATTATTTGCATAACACTGAAACCCAACAAACAGAGGAATATTCTGCAATTATTCATCTCTTCACAGATCTGCAATCTGCAGAAGTCAGCCACATGAACCCACGTATTTACAATAAGAAAAAACACTGTTTAGCCGATGATGGTAACTGGTATCATCCAGTGGGTTATTTTACCAAAACTTTCACCTGACGTGTCATAGAGTATTCTTGAATTTAAGAAGAAAATATTGGTTTTTTTCAATTTCATACAGGTTCGAATGGCTTACATGTTATTTTACGGTAAATTAGAAGGCCTGATTTTGTTTTCAGTTATAATACTTTAATGCAATCTATGTGATAAGAATAATTTTGGGGTTGATCCTGGAAAGTGATGTGAATGTTGTTCTGAGAGGATATGAGAATGCACAAACAAATGCCTTGAAAAAGGATCTTATCAGTACAGAAAGTATATATCGTTATTTTGTCTGCAGTACTACCATTCTGCAGCAACAGTGTTTCTGCTATTTTTAAACACACAGCGATTTCTTATAAAATGGCTTTTAAATCCTACACTTTCTCCATGTGGTGCAGGCATATTTATTCCAATTTTAAAGATTTATTTCCTAAAATAAACAAAACAAAACAACCAGAATGGTTTTGCTAGCACAGGGACACAGCTCATCAAAATGTTGATCTGCAAAATTCCTTGGCATTGTTCGACTTTATTCTATAAACCTGTTTCATTTAAACATGTTTTAAATGCTATTTCTTGATTCAACAACTGATTAGGCTGTTCCTTCCCAATTGTGATTGATGCTATTGATTAGCTTCTCAAGGCCTCCTGAAGTCAGTAGGACACAATTAATTTAGTCTGTGTACTTCGGATCAGAAGTTCTGTAATCAGAATAACTGATGTTTCCTTCTAGACTGCTCTTCACTGCCACTGATTTTGTAACAGAGCAAAACCAGTATTACCTGTGATTAAACTGTAAAATCTTAGTTCTTCTTGTAATTAAAACATAAAGAATATACAATGAAAACATGACAGAAATTATTAGTGATAATTCCTACTTAAACAACAGAAGCACAAAGTCATTTAATAATACCTCGAGAGTAAAATTATTTGGGAGTACTATGATTTTGGTTTTATGTATGAGGAAAGGAAACTAGTATTAGAAAGTATAAAGATCGCAGGGTACAATATTTGTAAATCAAAGGAAAGTCTAACTGGGGTTCGAATTAAATATTTTGAATATTTCTTAAAAGAAGTCTGTTTTTTTATTTGAAGCTCCCAATTTAGCATGATCTGTAACAAAATTCCCATTTAACATTTAATGTTAACATTAAATGTACATTTGTGGTATTACTCTAAAATTTAGCAAATAGGTTTATTAGGTAACTGGAAATTAGCTTTCTAGTGGCTCAAATACTGTGTTAAGAAAATATTTTCTCATTAAATTACTTTTATGCTGGAGTTTCATGAATATTCATTCACCAAAATCTAGTAAAGGCCAACCAAAAGGTAATTGTGTGAGGACTGAATACTTTTCCTTGGAACTTTCTGTATACTTTACAGCCCTTTTTTCCCCTTCTACTTCTGTAAAACTAATTTGCAGTAGGATTTACTGGCTCTGTCAGGTCTCTCTTACTCCAAGGCAACCTTTTAGATGTTATATCTACTGCAGACACACACACACACACATTCTCACAAGAGTGTTGTAAATTTACACTGATGTGGGGAATTACCAGCATCCCTGGAGAGCAGCTCACTGGGAATCTCAGTGGGAGAGCCCCATGAGCAGTTGGAGAGAGCAAGTAACCACTTTGTGTCGAGAAGAAACTCCAGTTGAGTCAGGAAAAATTTTCCAAGCCTCAGATTGGTGCTTGGCCAGGATACTGCAGCAAACCCCTTACTTTTAAAGGAGTAGCACTTGAGCATTCAGGAATTAATGAATGAACTAAGGAGTTGAACAGCATTAGGGAATGGAGGTGTGCTGACTTCACATTTCAGCCAAAAAGTAAAACCTCTGCAAATAAAGGGCACGTCAACATTATATAATGAGAAATGGCCTCAAATCAGGCTCCAAATATAGTAAATTGTTATTTATTGTAAACAACTAGCTGCTTTTATGATTGCCTTAAAAGTTCAAGTTTAACCCTAGGGGACAATTGCAGATTGCTAACTCAAGCTGCTGTATCATCATTATTTCAACCCAAGAGCAGTGGATAGTATTTTACTTCTTGTTGGAGTTTTATCCTAGGTATAGTTTATGATCTGCTTTGGCATCATGGCAGTGTCTGGGCAGCAGGGGAGAGCCCTGGCTCACCTTTGTGTGGCTCTCGACATCAGGAGGAGCTCCCTAGACAGGTGAGATTTCTTTTCCTGGGGAAATATTGAGTGTTTGTGGAAGGGAGAAACTTCTGGAGCTGAGCTCTTTCAGGCAGAGAGAGAGAGGCAGAGACCACAGTGGGAGCAATTCTGCCACAGCAGGAGAAGATGGAAGATTCTCTAGAGAAGCAGGCACAAGATCATTCTTCAAGGTGCTGTCAAGGAGACTATCTTAAAACTGCATAGGGCTTTCTCATGTCAAATACACTGAAAACAAGGGTAAGAAAGACAAAAAGAGCAGAAGAAAAACTTGTTTTTATTTTAATCAGTCTTGCTGAGCAGAGTTGTGCCCTACGCCTAGAAAGTGATTTTGTGATAGTTTTCATTTGGATTAAATAGCATGTGAGATTCAGAGCTTCCTGATATCTTTGATGACCTTCTCTAGGAAAACATGAAGTGATTGTGTCTGTCAGTCTGGCTGACTTGAAGCTTATGAATCAGCTTATTCAGACTTACCTTTTCCCTGTAAGTACTGTGGAAATGCTAACCAAACTAATCAACTGCCAGGAGCTGCCCAACTGAACTGGCAATAATTCCTGCAATCTCACTGTGCTGCAGGGACACTGGGTGCTGCTAAATCCATTCTCCCTCTGTTCATTATAATGGCAGAAATTTAACACAGATAGGTAAATGTTTTTACAACTTAGCTGTTACAGAAAACCATCATATTCTTTCATCAAAACTGTTTTTCTGGACTTGCAAAGACCCTGGTCAAATGTTAAAACTCCCTCCAAGAGAAGAGTTTTTAATTCTTTCAGAGAAACTCTAATTTCCTGTCAAATGTTCCACCAGAGCAAACCCAAAACAGTTATGATGCTGAGCAAAACCACGTAGAGCTGGAGATAAAACGCTGATGACAAGTGCATCTCTTAGGTTTTATGTGTAGGAAGACAGGTCTCTCAAAGCTCACTGGGCCAGAAAGGAGAGATTTATTTATTTTTTTTTTTTTAATTTTTAAAATAATTTGACTAGGAGGTACTCAGCTGAAAATGACCCATTGATGATTTTGGGTCTAATTCCTGTTCCTAGAATTGATTTATATTTAGTTAAAATATACACAAATAGTTTTCTGGTAGTAAACCAAGACACAAATCTCTGCTCTCAAGTGAATCCCTTAAACATAATTTTACTTAACGTTTTTGACACTGTGTTCTAGAGAAATTTGAGTGAGTTTCCCCTGGTGAGATTGTTTCAGTGAGGAAGAATAAGATATCATCCTCCATCCTTATTCTACCTTCAGGAATAGCTACCAGTTGGGGTTAGGAGATGGAGATTTGGCCTTGTAAGTCTGAAAAGAGCATTCATCCCAGTCCAAAGACAAATGGCAGTGTAAAAGGTAGATAATACTGTCACAAACGTGTCCTGCAGGCTGTTTGCTTATGTCAGCGTCCAATACGGTCTGAGGAACTTTGCAGATCAAATCCCAGAGACACCTTGTTGGTTCTGAGACCTTGGGCCAGAGCTGATACCCACTTACTCACAGTAGGGTGGCTTGACATGTACAGAGATACTTTTTTTAGCACTTTGGGGTAAAGAAAAATAAAATAAAAGAAAAGAAAGCAAAGAAGAGTGATTAGGTTTAGCCAGCTGCTTAAAGTGGACTTTGAAACCTATGTTCTGCCCCATATATCTGACATGAGTCAGGTAGTACTTGCATTGCATGTGGAAGAGATTTTTGTGGTCACTTAAAAGTTAGATGTATCTGAAGAAAAATAATGCATTCTGTGTGGTCTACTGGAAAAGAAAATTAAAATGTATGTGTCTGCTCTTATGGAGAGAATTAGGCTGATCAGCCTGATTCGGTCTCACACGCTGAGAGACATCAGGCTTCCCACATTGCTCATTTCTTCAAGGATAAATGGCATCTAAAATGAAGACTGTGAATAAATGAAACTGTTCTTTTGAGTTTAATTCAAGGTAAAACAGGTGTCCAACGAAGGTATATGTAGTCCCTCCACCTTGCAAATTAATTTCACTGCGTTTTGAAAAGATACAGATATAGCTGTTACCAGAGGTTTTCCTAATAGAAGATATGAACTGTTGCAGCAGACCCCCCAAGAGGTCTGCTAGGCAGATCACCCCAAAAGGCTGAAAGTGTTAACATTTTAAACAGAAAACTAATTAAAATGCAGAATTCTTTATTGCTAGGCATGGCTTATCATATTAAGAAACTGTTTCATGTGAAACTGGATAAGAAGAATAACAAAAATGGAGGCAACAAGCAACAGCAAAAATACAATAAGAAGAATAGTGTGTTTTCTGATATTACTGCTAACATAAAAGTTACTAATTCTGTATTTTTGTATGTAGAGGTGTTATGACAAACATTTTGCAGGGAACGGATGACATTTCTCTAATTTATACTGGGAACTAAGGCAAACCAATCCACCAACATCAGTTAAAATCAATAAGATCTACAGCAATTTTCTGCAATGCAGAGGATACAGGGGCGGGCATTTAAAGACAGCCAGTGATGAAAAAAATTATACACTAATGCCTGAATACAGATTTAAAAGAAAAAAACCCAAACCAAACACAAAACCCATGTGGGCCAAAGCTGTCCTCAGAGAGCATGCATTTTCAATGTGCAGCAGATAGCAGTGACTAAGTGTCATTCCAGGAACAACATTGACATAAGAATTAGCAGCTCTTAGACAAGCTTTGGACAGTAGCAAGTACTTCTACGTGAAGTCATCAAGTTATCTTGTTTCTCCTCCAGTTAATGTATTAAGGGGTAATTTAAAATGAAGATCCCACTCTACCAGTCATAATAGAGTTTTATTTTATCTCTTTCACATTCTTGCTAGGGAGAATTAAAAATGAAACACATACTAAACTCCCATTTGTCTCTGGGCCCGTCACTGCAGTGAGAAATACCTTCCTCTGTGAACTGAAATCCAAGGATTTAACATCATACATCACACTGATATAAGGCAGACTCTTTTGCCTAGAGGACACTCTAATGATACACTCTCTGTAGTTAAAGTTGCAAATGATTTCTGTTTGAGCCTGGCTTTTAATCTTGCCTTTTAAAATGACCAAAACGAAATTAATGGTGTTGATATATTTGTTTGTTCTAGAAAATTAAAAGCTTGGTGAGAAGTTGATAAGCAAATTGCATTAGTAAGATATGGCAGCGTTAATAAACTTCCTTCAGTAAACTTCTGACTTTCTTTTTTAATGACTGTTATGTCTCAAAAGCTTCTGGGCTATAGCGGCACCAAACATCGTAATTTTTATTGATCTCAGAATTCAAAGTGAAACCTCTGAGTGTTTTAAGATTGTAAAGTGGTTACTGTTTAAATAATCTCAAATATATTTGGAGAACATAAATGAATTTTATGACTAATGGAAATTAAGTTTTTTTATGGAATCTGCAAATTTTTAGTTTTTTACAACAACATTTTATTCCTGACATGAAAGAAGAGAGGCTGAACTAAGGTAATTCTCATATAGCACTTATTAATGTTGTTATTAAGTATCCGCATCATATCTAGGAACCCCCAAGTATTAAATTCCCAGGAACATTTCCACTGAGATGAAGTCATGGTCCAAGGAAGGTTCCAGGTAACACTATGGTAAGAAAATCAGATGTAGGCTGCGTTGAGGTTGCCTGCATGTGACAAAACTCAGATAAAAAAATCTTAATATCATCATTCAGGTGATTTCACTACTGACAAGTTTGAAAGGAAAGTAAATAAAAATCAGGTAAATACCTTGGACTGATTTATTGGCCAATAACACTGATAACTTACTTAGGAGCTGTGAGTGACAGATCCTACATCTTTTGAGCAAAGTTATTATATTCTTATATGTTTTGGGGACTTCTGTTGAGTACTTATGGGCTGGAGAACTCCAGATTAACCTAGGAACTACTTAGATTCAGAATGATTCTTCGGATGTCTAACCTTTTTTCTAGTATGATTAAGGTATATATCTTTTTTTTCATTGCCTCATAATTAGTCATAAATCTCACTCTTCTGACCAGGCAAAAAACATCTTCATATCTGTTGAAGCATCTAACCAACAGATTCCTTATTACTGTATACTTTCACTGCACATTTGCTGGAATCTCTCATACTTATGTGGATTATAAAATCATACATGGATTAGTCTGACTTCCTTCTCCTAAACTCTTCTTACAGATTGTGATCACTCCCCAAAATACTAAAATACTAATGTGCAGTAGCAAAACTGGTTAGTGAAGAATGTTTAACTGAATATTTCTAAACTTAAGATTTAAGATATTTAGATGACACTTGATTCTGAATTCAAGTCCAAGGCAAGAACAAATGCAAATACCTTTTTGAAATACGGGGCAATTCAGACCTATTTGATAGCATCAACAAGTATACAAAAATCCCTCTGCCCATATGTTAATTGAATACTGAAAGTCAAAAAGCAATCTATTCTCATTTTACAAAGTGATTGTTTCTGCAAATTCAGAGATTCAGTAAGTATACTCTGCAAAAAATCAGATTGATTTTGCAAATAATATGCAGATTGAGCTGAGCATTTTGGAGCCTTTGGAAGAAAGTGCTACCATGTACCAAAGCAATAGTAGTGTAGTAATGTGGCGATGCTTAAGATCACAAATTATTTGGCATCCTGTATAAATTCTGTGACATATTTCAGGAACACATTATGTTATTTAACTCTAAGACTTGAAATGCTTGGCACTAGATTGCTGCAAGTAATAGTACAGGCAGGCCTCTCCAGTTTGGCTCTGCTTAATAAGTGATCCAGAAGGCCCCTTTAAAAGATATTTTAAGCCCATTTAAAATCAATAGACCAAATGGCTGCTAGGATCACTACTGACTTCACTGGGCTCAGCCTTTTTATCACTATTCTTCTGGTGCCAAAAAGATAAACGGAATTGCATTACTCCTTTTTTACTGGTCTGAAAACTGAATCAGGGCAGGAATGCCTCACTTTCCTCAGCTGACTGCAGGGAAACTTTCTAATTTAGTTAATGTAACTGAAATACCTTTGTAAATGCAAAAAATTTTGTATATATATTGACTACTGCTCCTTGGTATATTTATCCTAGTAAATCTGAAAGAAGTACTGTGAGGGAGATAGCTGCATCTCTTTCTTAGTGGCAGCTGCTGGATCTGGGAGGGGGTCATTGCACTCCTACTGCCAGGCTGTACAGGATTTTTTATTCAGTTGTCTAGAGAGCTACACATTTCACTCCCTGATTAAAAAACAAGTTGTTATCACAGGTCAAATTCCAACCAGGTGTAAGTCATCAGAGAAAGTTTTGAACTGTTACAGTTGGGAATTCATTAGAGACATAAATTGAAAGGAGAAGGAAGAAGCACTCAGCAAAAAGACCCAAACCCCACTGTCACATTTGACACCTAACAGTGACTTTGTCCCTCTGCAAACATCAAAAATATTTCGATGGATGCTGCTCATGGACTTTGAAGAAATATCTCTAGGATAGAGGTGAAGTACCTTGGATGTGCTGGAAGTATTTGTTGCCTTTCTTCAGTGTCTTCACTCTACAAGGTGTGGTTTTACCGTGAGGGATAGAGAACAAACTCCATCCGCTAAAGAAGTGTATCTTCTCCCTGTTAGCTGAGATGCCCCCCCATAAGGTGTACAGAGGGCAGTGTGTGAGGGCGTGTAGCAAATCCCTGTCCCTGCAGGAGGGCAGCGGCAGTTTTCGAGGTCAGTATACAGAGTGGACGTACAGGCTTCACTCCAAGTATACTAAAGCCAGAAGTATTGCTTTCATAAACATTAGTGATCTTTCACAGAATCACAGAATGGTCTGCATTAAAAAGAATCTTTAAAGATCATCCAGTCCAACACCCCTGCCATGGGACATCTTTCAGCTGATCAGGTTGCTCAGGGCCCCATCCAGCCTGGCCTTGAACACTTCCAGGGATGGGGCATCCATAAATTCTCTGGACAACCTGTTCCAGTGCTTCAACACCTCCATCATAAAAAAAAATATGTTCCTTATGTCCAATACAGATCTAACTTCTTTCAGTTTAAAAATGTTACCTCTTGTACTGTCACTACAGGCCCTGGTAAAAAGTCTCTCTCTGTATTTCTTATAAGCCTCCTTTGCATATTGAAAGGATGCAATGAAGTCTCCCTAGAGACATCTCTTCATGCTGAACCACCCCAGCTCTCTCAGCCTGTTTTCCCAGGAGAGGTGTTCCAGCCTTCTGATCATCTTCATGGCCTTCTCTGGACCCACTCCAACAGGGATTATGTTTGAATTGAAGTTTTTCTGTGAGCTGCAGCATAGCACTTCATACACAGGAACATGGTAAAGATAGTAGTTTTCCATCACCAAAAAAATGTGTCTTCCTTCTCATACAGGAAGTTACAAATGAGGATTAATGAATTTGTGAGGAGAGAGAATAAGCTTCTGGTCACCCCCTTTCTGTGCCAGCAAGGAAAAGCCTTGAATTCCTCCCCCCTCCTCTACTTTATTATACATGACTCATAAAGATACAAGAATAATTTTTAAAATCTCATTGTTATATGTATTGAAAATAGATTCATTTTTTTTAACTGATCCAGTCAACTTCTGGAAAGCACTGAGAATCATTAAACTTCGTTTTATGATGCCAGAAAATGCTATCTCACCACTGAGGACCTGCTTAAGTGTTGTCATAGTAAATACCAAGGTACATGTTTATTTTGACATTATATTAAAGTTGGTTCAGAAAAATTAATTGCTTTCAAGTGTACTCAGCTCTTCCACATAAGTGAAACTTTAGTTCCAAACCACAACTCCATCCATTAAACTCTCTGGTCTGAGTTCAATCACATCATCACCCTCATTGGATTTTATAAGTGCCTTTGCAAAAGCCAGTGATGTTTGGGATAAAACCAACACAGAGTTTTGTGGTCTTGGGACAATTTCTCTTTTTATTGATGAATGTATAAACTATATTTATATTTTTTGAGCACACAGCACAGCCTTCTAGCTCTTAGCCATCAGCCAATAGCCCCCAGGGACACTTGGACTGTACCTTTCCCTGCATTCAGGCAGGATGATACAGCCTCTCATGCCCTTGCACAAACAGCATCCTAAGCTTGTAAAATCATGTCCCTTTGTAGGCAGGGTGTTGAAACTACAACAGGATACAGCTGGAATCAATGCTGGACTTCGGAGTTGTGTCATTATGGGTCAAATAGCTGGTTTATACTAATCTGTTTAACTTGAAGTAGAGCAGAGGAGGAAAAGTGTTCCTGCTGCCACACACCAACATTGTCTTGGCAATAGCAGCAGAGTCCTCCTGACTCTGATCAGGAGTCACTGATAGCTGAGTGTCTCCTTTTTCACTCTTCTGCGGCTGAAATCTGTTTGATTTTCCACCACTAGAACAAATACGTGTTTGCAGAACAAACTCTGTTGGGAATGACAAGAATTGGTGCTGCTTCTCTGCTGAAACCACTGTGATTTTAAACTAAACTAATTGCACTTTAACAGAGCAGAAAAAAACCAACAATCGAAAAACTTGCCTCAGTTGGGAAATTAGGAACTCACTTGAGAAATGTATCCTAATTTGGGCTCAGAACCAAATCACACTCTGTGTTGAGTACTATGATATTGCTGCTTAGAAGCACTTCTTTTGGTCCAGGCTCTTCTGCATAATGTCATATTCTTGACTTCAGGAATGAGCAGAGCCTGAGCTGTGTGAGAGGGTCAGATTTCTAGGATGAGGTGGCAGCTGAACTTATCTTGCATGAGTTCTGCAAATACAATTAAGTTATTTTTAAAAAAAGACCAACTTTATCTTTTTCTTAGGATTTTGTTTGCTGAAGTAGCCATACATTCATTTTTGAGACCTTAAAAATTGTGCATATGTGTTAAATATGCCCTAAACAAGACATAGTCATGTCTGCTGCACTACAGCAGAGCAGAAGAACATTCAGCTCTGAATCAGCCCTGAGTAGGAAACGGGACTTGCTTAGAGTTCTGCGATTCTGTATATGGGCAAAACTTTAAGTAGCTCTAACATAAATGGGAGATGATTGGTATGTTTTATGTCTAGTTTGGCATAGACTGCAGCTGACAAAGACTGGTGAAACATTTCAATTAAATATAATTTATTTTGAAAGCAAAATATGTTAGACATATTATCCCTTTACTGAATTTTCTAGGTATAAAAACTCTTTGTCTACCTGAAATCATCAGTCCGATAGTGAAATCATGTAGCTCTATTATTTATATAAGTAGTTCAGTGATTTTTATGTCCTTGCAGGTTATTTTTCACAAGAATTAGCTGCTAATTTCTTCCCAATCTTTTTTCCTTTTGTTAAACAGCACATGTTGCTTAGTTGTCAGCAGGGTTTCCACTGAGTCCCAAAGACTGACTCAGAGGGTTTGCTCATCCCATTCACAAAGAGTGATGCAATTAAAAAACTGAGATAGAGGGACTCTATCTCATTTATTTATTTCTCCAATAACCTTGCCAATCAGGACATCAGACAGTCTCACAGACTTATCCTATTTAGACACCACCTTATTTAGATGTTGAATAAGGAATGAGTCTCCAGAGGACAATTCAAGTTGTAGTTGATTTGTTAATTTGTTTCCAGTGATGTCCATCTTTCCCTGTTGACTTCAGGATATACATAAGGCATCCAAATTCCTAACTAAACCACTGGAAGTACCTACAGCCAGCTGAGATGAATACAGTGTCTCACTCATACATGTTATACATTGCTTGAATTTCTTAGGGAATGGCAGTGAGCTGCATAACACGATGGGCACGTGTATAGATTCATTGCCTACATCAAGGAGTAGATAACTTCTTAAAGAAGATTTACAGGGTTTAGTTGAAAACTTTGTAACTGATGAGGTGATATTTATATGAATTAGGGTTTGGCAGACAAAACTTTGTTGCTAGGGTTTGAATGGAGAGCCTGTTTAGTTACCATTGATCATTGTTCCCAGGAACAGAGCACAACATGGAAGTACGGGGCAAAAGAGGCAACAAGAAAATAAAATCTACTGTTCTTATTTACTATTTATTTATTTACTATGTTAAATAAAGAGAAAAATGGGTCAGAGAGAAAAGAACCATAGAGGTTCTGTAGAGAAAGGCAGTGGATACAATGCTAAATGAATTTGAAATTGTTAGAGGTGAGGTTATAGCAAATAGGTCAATGGATTATTTTTAAGGATGGGAAATGTCTGAGATGGAAAATGATTCACCCTCTAATCACGAAATTTCTGTCTTCACATTATACACTTTCACTAAGTTGCAAAAATTAAGCCCTCTAATTTTGCATGATCCCCTTTTGTCATGAATTTGGTACCAAATAAGTATTAAAAGAATTATTTCAAAAACAGATTCTTCACTAGATAATTTATAATCTTTCCTTGTAAGAAATTAGTAAGTCTTAAGTTCTGAATGCTCTGGTTTCAAACACAAAACCCTACTTTTATTTCTAAAATAATATTCTGGAATGGTAATTTAAAACTAGGGAAAAACCTCCAAATGAATAACATAGAAATTGTAATGTGGCAACTCACTCTTCCTAGAAGAGCTCTGATGCATCAAAGGCAAAAAAGAAGCAGAATGTCTAGGCAGTGAATGTACAGAACAGCAGTTCCTGGCTGGGCAGGTTTAAAAATTAAATTCTTTGAAAAGTCACGAAAAATAGGAGGGGGTATCACTACAAACCTCTTTCTAAAAGCACAAACCTTTACTTGTGTCCTTGGAAAAGACCTTGAAAGAAAGTGTGAAGTCTATCATCTTGTATTTCTGGATAAATAAAGTTCAGATCCTTGAAACAAAAAAAAAAAAATTCCTAAGCATGCACTACTGCCTTTTTCAGATTACATTCACTGTGATTCATGCTGCTATTCTTCATTTTCTTGTCCTGTACCCTTGGGACTGCTAGAAGATTGCAAAGGGATGAATGAACATTGCTTGGATAAAAAGGTGAAAGGCATATCTATCATAACCTGTTTTTTTATCAGATAATTTGTGAAGAGGGTGAAAAGTAGTAGTAAATGTTCTAGGTAGATTGATGATTTTTTTTTCTTTTTGGAGTTAAGAACATGTTTCTATGCAATTATGTGTAAATGGCAAAAATACCAATTCATCTGAAAGAAAGGACACTCTATGCTAATGTGCTGTGCAATATAATCAGGTGGGCATTGAGTGATGTCCTTAAGGGACAGACACATAAAAACAGCACTTCTGTTGAGCCTCTGTTTCCAAGAACCTCTGTGACATGCATTTCCGTCTAAAAAGGCATCCTAGAATATAAGATAAGAAGTGTCAATCATCGGTGAGTCAGGAGAAAGTTGTAACAACGTTAATGTGTGTGTAGGTGGTAGAAGTCTGACTGTTTCCTCTCCTGGTTTCTGCTCAAATTGTTTTCTTTTCTCTTTCCTTTCTGAGTTTTGGAGGAAAATCATTCTAAAGAAAAGCAGTACTGACTGTCAAAGACCACCCATTGGCATGGAACACTCATCCACTGGGGTTTGGTTTTCACCATCAACAGAGATCTTGAGAATGACGGGGACACAGAAATTACATCTGTGCAAACAAATCAAACAGTGCCCTGGGGCTGGGCATTGATATTGGGAAAGTATTGTCTGTGTGACCTAATAACCATGACATGGTTATTCTTCACCAAGTTCAGTAAATAAAATGCACAGAAAATATAAATACTGATGCTGTTATGATGAAAATTGAGCCCATATTTTCTCATTTGATTTAACTATGCATTTAATTTGTAAAGTGAGGCAGAACAGGTGCACAAAAACTTGGTCAAATAATCATTCAGTTGTCTGTCTACTATAATCACTTGAATTTTGGAATCCTAAAAACAAAAAATAAAAAGTTCTGGTTGAAGTTCTACAAATATTACCATATGTCATGGGTACTGAAATTCTGAGGCTGAGGCACATTCCTAGTGCAGGCAATTTCCATGTCGTACTGGTGGAAATCTTCTCTGATGCAAAGATACAGGGAAAAACCTGATCAGTATTTGTCTGACTCAAGCTGGAAGTATACAATATTCTCCATTTTACTGTGTGAAATGTAGACTCTCAAGCCTAGGACTTTTGTTCCCATGATACATTTTAAACTTTCACTATAAGGGAAAAGTCTCTGGAGTCAGCAGGAGATTAACTTCCTATCCTCCATGGACAATAAACACACTACATGGGTGAAGGGAATGAGAAACTTATCCTGTCCTAATATACATGTTCCCCATACTGATATGTGTATTTTCATAGTACCATTAATTTCCTCTTAAAAACTTTCCATGTTGTTTATTTACCTCAGTGGAAGATAGTCTGGTAAAATATTGGCATTTCAAAAAGGAATCCTGTTCAGCACTGTGATTAAATCAAGGTTATTTTCATTCTTTGGTATAGGGAAAAAATCCTCTTTCATGTAGATGAACATTAGTTGACCTAAGGGAATCAAGGCAGATTTTCTAACATTTCCAGAAAGTTTTCAAATAAATCAAAATTTAAGTGATAGATAGGTTTTTATACTGTGAACTATGTAATTAAATTTTTTTTTTTTTGTGAAAATTGTCCCAATTAAAGGACTGAGAAAGACCGTATACTGGCAAAAAAAAGTTTCAGTTCCAATAAACCAGTATTTTCTGGAAAAAAGACCTCAGATTTTTAAAAACTACTTTGTGATTCAATGTATCTTAAAACACAAGAATAAACAGGTAATTTACTTACACAGTTTGATATATATTTTTCCATGATGTGAGTCTGTGTAAGAACACCAATCTCTTCTAGCATTTGAAGATCAAAAGTAAATTAAACTTTGGTCAGCTTTTGGCAAATTAAGTTAAATTAGAGCAGGTTATAATTTGATCCTGTATATCTGATGAAATTCAATATTTCACACAAAAATAAAATGTTACGAGACATTTAAAATGTGTCTTACAACAATGCAAAGAACTGTCTTAGTGTATGACATATGATTCACTCAAGGAGTTTATAGGAATTAATGAGCCTGGCTTTTGTCTAACTCCAGTGCAAACCAGAAGTCACTTTCTAAACTCCAGGGAACTAACACATGCTCAACCAGAACAAGGGGAAAGGAAAACTTTGGTTACCCTCTGAACCACAGCCCCTGTCCTTAGGAATTCACAGTCTGGTAAGAGTGATTTGGAAAAAAACTGATTCAGATGAATAAATGATACTGATGCATTCTGGTTATATACATGCTGGGATTCAGTTTTGCCAAGACTACATAAATATTACCACTTATTAAATGTCATGCATGCCATTTTGAAATGATGTAAAAGGGGAAGGGATATGAAACTTAACAGAATGTATTTTAAAATTTTAATTATTATTTTTCTTATTGAAAGATTGCTATCTTCAGCTCCACTATTGCTTACAATTTGTAAGTTTCCTTCTCCAAAATTAACATGAGAAGATGTGAAACACGGAAGATTTTATAAAGGTTATGTTTTATATCCATTCTTCATCTCAGTAAAGTTATAATTTGAAGCTTCCAGATTACCTCACGTCATCAGTCCAGTTTTGCTGTAAGCAGTAGTTTCTCACTCTGGAACCTCAGTTCATATTCATTATGTATTTGTACTTGTATTAAATGATGTGTTGATCATTTTATGCTAAAAAGACAAGAAGAAAACCAGGTGTTTATTTCTCATCCACAGTGTAAACTCAAACGACATGCTGGTCCTGCCTCATCAAATACAGCATTTGTAAGAACTCTTCCAGTTTAATACAAGGGAAAGCATCAAAAATGTCAAAACTCTTCTTCATTTGCTTTTAAGATTTTGTTAATTATTGCTTAGGAATGCTGTAAATGAGCCACAGCATTATTTATTTGCATCTGTATCTGTCTGAGATCCAGGTGCTCGGCATGTGGAGTCCTTTACCTGATTTGTTCAATACTCCTTTCTATTCACTCTCCTCACCACAGCCCTTCCCATTGTCCTTTAGCACAGGAAAAAGGGTGAAGCAGATTAACCTGCCAGCTTTATCTCTAGTTCTTATTTCTCAGAAATTGCTTTGCCCTCTCTATACTTGCTATGATACTGTCAGCTTTCCCTGATTATTTTTTCTTTTATTTTTTCCCCCAGAAATTGCAAAAAGTATACCAAACAAGATTAACATAGAAATGCAAGAGATACTACAGGATTCATTTTTTAGAAAATATATATATAAAATGGTCATAATTTGTCCATAATTTTCTGAAAATTTTTATTACAGTGGATCATAGCAAGAAGATCTTTACCTAATATTTTATAGATTTTCAAACTTTTAGAGAAAGAAATGAGAGAAAATTTGTGTCTGGACACCAACATTTTTTTTTTTCCTATAATTTGCCATTTCAGAGATGCAATCAATAGCAATGCCCTAGTTCTATTCCTAGCATCCTAAAATTCAAGTAGTTTTTATTTCTAGTAAAAGAGGATGCAAAACCCCCAAATTGACTGTAAGAATTTTTTAGCTTTGTGATTTGTTTTCTGACTTTACTAACAGAAGAGAATGTCTCAGAGATATCACTGCTGGGCTTGCAGTTGCTTATAAGCTCACCTGGAAAATCAGTAATTGCAGAACAAAGTTCACAGAGAATTGATGGAGATGCCGGCAGAGATGGTGAGGCAGCTACCAGTTATCCCCTGTAAACATAATGTATGTAACTCAGACTATTATTGATAAGCGATTAATGTGCATGGCTGGCAGCAAGTTTATTACAATTAAATAATTCAGTGTTTTTATCCTTTAAGGCACTATCTGTGTTTGTGATGGGTTGACAGGCACTAGAAAACGAAATCCTCTTTTTCTGCATTGAGTGGGGGCTGCATGATGGGGCCAGCTCTGACTCGCCCCCGCACCGGCTGTCAAGGTGCCTCTCCTTTCCTGGAAGACCCACTACACCAATAAAACACAAATCCTTTTGCGTAAAGTTGCAGGTGAAAGTGCTGATGAGTAATTAGTGTCATATTCTTGCTGTGTGTCTGGGCCAAGCCCAAACATGCTTTTTTATTGTATTTATTATTATTTACTATTTCCCATACTAATCAGTGGTCTGGCTCAGACACACTTGATTAATGTGAAGGTAGTTGGGAGTCAATATTGCTGGATGTCATCACAGTACACTTTGGAGTATTAAACACTGTGCTACAGTTGGTTTGCATCACTTGGAAAATACAGTGATAACACAGAAGCTGCTTTGCTTCTTCTTTCCTTTCTGCAAGCAAAAACTCAAGGATGAGAAATCAGAAACACAAAGGACAGCTGAGTGCCCCACAACCACATGGATAGCAGAGAATGGTGTGCAGGTTACACTCTGCCTCTCAATGAGGGAGGCTTATAAAAAAGAGGGAGAGCAAATTTTTACATGGGTACATAGTGACAGGACAAGGGGGAATGGTTTTAAACCAGAAGTGGAAAGATTCTGGTCAAATATTAGGAGGAAATTCTTTACTGAGAGGGTGGTGGCACTGGAACAGGTTGCCCAGAGGAGTTGTGTATGCCCCATCCCTGGAAGTGTTCAAGGCCAGGCTAGGTGGGGCTTTGAGCAACCTGGTCTAGTGGAAGGTGTCCCTGCCCATGGCATGGGGGTTGGAACAAGATGATCTTTTAGGTCCTTTCCAACTCAAACTATTCTGATCCCATGAATTCATCTAGATGTAAATACAATTTCTGTCCTCGTGTCACAAAAGTCCAGTTCAGCTCTTCTAGGTGCAGTGGTAGGTCTCATTGGTGTCAATAGGAATCCATACAATTGCATTTTAGTATCTGGATTTACATCTCAGACACCAAAGGAGATACATTTTCCATTAATTACTTAAATATTTTAAATTTATTGTGTGGAATATACACAAAATAAGCAAAACAAACTCGTGTCGCTGAGATTTTGGGGTGGAGAAATTCAGACTTGGAAAAATATATGCGTTTTAACAGAGATGGTCTGTAAGCCACAACTAAGACCATAGTATTAGATTGTCTCTCACCAGCAATGTAAGTTTGTTCCTAAATAATTTAAAATCATAAGAATTTAGATCAATGAAGTCCTATTACTTCTCTTTTGGAGACCATTGGAATGTTTATTCCATGAAACTCCCTATTAGAGCCTTTTAAACAGTCACAAAATTTTAAAATATTTTTTGTAGTTGATTTAGCCTTATGTTATATTTTTTAAGTCCAGAAAACAACAAATGAGAATAAACAGACCATTAAAAGCATTAGGTATTGCTTAATATGACAATGTAAATCTCATCTATTATTAATAGCACATGTATTATTAATGCTGTCAACGCATACCAATATTATAATGTATTTTGTTCAAGTGAAATAAAGAATATAGCCTATTTTCAGATTTATCTTGTTCCATACCATTTTACCCATAATCTGATTAATTTGCTCAGTGTCTCAAATTACACCACTTGTGAAAATAGCAATTGGGCTAACTTCCTTAAATTCCAGTTCACACTTGTTCTACTGTTTTAAGAAAACTCATCACAACCTCAAGACTGTTTTAAACAGGTAAGGCACATTTTGACAATTTTTGAAAGAGATTTTGAATGAGGGGAAAGGGTTAAAAGAAAAGTGAAATAACTATCCAGCTAGGTAGCTGTGGATGGGGAGGAAGAGAAGCATATTTGTGGCTATATTGTTAATTAGTTAGGAAATTAAACAAGTGTGGGACCTTTCTGTAGCACAGAATAGCCCATATCTGTACTATTAAGTCATTTTACCCTCAAAAACACTTTAGCAAAGCCTTTGCATCAAATGGAAGAGGAATATATTGTGGCTACTGGAGGTTACAGTTTCCATTACATAATCTAACACCAATATGTGGCTGGTTTGTTGGTCCCCTCTGCCCAGCCCCAGATTACACAACCCTCATTGTTAAGTAACAACTGCCAGTGTTCAGTAATCCAGTGCTCCAGCTCTGGGCTAGAGTGTGACATCCCGAAGTGACCCAAGCTCCAGATAGATGTGACCGGCTCTTCACACCCAATTACCCTCAGAGTTTGTAGATGTTTTCCAAAGTATGTGGCTGAGGATACCTGAATGACCAAATTTTTCCAGTGAGCTTGAAAACCTGATTTTTTTCCCATGGTTTGTTATGGCTAATTGGAAATGTGTGTAAACCTGGACCTGGTTGGGTTATGAGAGAAATAAAATCTCTCTCCAGATGTTTCTTTTTATACCAGTTCTTGTTCTCTTGCTTTTTCTCCTCCTCTTCAATACTACTTATTTTTAAATGTTTCTAAGATTAGGCTGATGAAGTGAGGCAATTCTCATTTATACAGGAACAATTTTGGGATCAATATGAAAAGTAAGTACTATCTTTTATACTTACAGGCATAAATGCCCCTCAATAAGTAAATATCAAAGAAACAAGTTAAAGTTAAAAGTAGATTTACACCTTTTAAATGAGGATAAACAAATTCAATCAAAAACCATCTAAATATGCTTTGAATGTTTTTATTTTAACTTAATTTAGACATAAAGGAAATAATCTTGAAAATAAAAATCTTTGAATACCAGAGGAATGGATTTTTCACATGAGGTTCAAACTTCATGTGAGCCTCTTATGAAATTTCAGTCTGATTCTCAGCTTAGCTCTGATCTGACTTTGATCATATTTTGATGCAATCCAGAGGCAAAATTTATTTCTACAGACCACCTCTATTCTCCATTAATATATATAAAAAATATTTTAACGAGGGAAGCCTCTGGATTGATGTACCTGTAATACTGACATTGGCGAACAAGGGCTTACCTGTATTTGTTAGAAAAAGCAAGAATGTCAGCACTCGAAGGACTGCCAAGACTGTGTTCATCTCTACTCACCTCTTTGAGAAAGAAGATTAATGTTGAAATGAATGGAAGAACCTGTCAGTGCATGAAAAGTTTTCAGGAAGATGTGATGCTTGAGGAAACAGTTTGATTATCGGCTACTCCAGGATACCAAAGTAGATATTTCAGGTTCAGTTTTCACAAAAGTATATACACAAATCTGCAATTATGAATCAGGATAAGAATATGCCACAGAATTCAAGAGCACGTAATTCAATTATTTTAGCAATGACTCTTCTTCCAAATAACAGGAAAATAAACTAAACTATAAAAGCATACATTTACAGAACAACACAAAATGCCATCTGAAATTTTTTATATTTTGTTAATTTAATTGCTTAGCCTGATCTGAGTTGCGAGGTAAAATAAAATGCTTTTAAACTAATGTGACTCTCTCCTTGCTTACTGAATATTTCTATATTAATTTTATTAATAATAGAAAAATGGAAACTTAGAAATTAGTTTTAGCACTTAGTGTGTAAATTAATCATAGCAAGAAGTCCCTTTATCTTCTGTGTTATCTTTTGTTGGCATTAGTAATACTTTCATAAAGCTATCTTAATTTTCAAGAAAATTATTCTGAAAGCAGCTGTACTCTAAGATTTGTCTCTAAACGGTATCATCCAAACATCATAGTATCCAAATATGCTTCCCCTGGGTAGCATTTATCACTGAACTTTTTCAATACATATTTTTCATCTGTGGTACTGTTGTTTTAATGACAACTCCTAATTAGGGTTGACATTCACTAACCTTATTTCCAAATTCTGTTCATTTTGATCTCAGACAAGTTATTTAAAGCTGTTGAGGTTCAATTTTTATCAAAAAATGCTGTGCACAGTCTTACTTTTCCAGACTTCCATTTGAATTCTGTCTTCATTTGCAGTATTACTGTCCTACTGAAGTCAATGTGTTAAAGCAGCATCCAGCATCCAGCATCATAGTCATTTACTGTGATCCCTGCAGCTACCCACAAAAGTGATTTATAACACCAATAGAGTGACCATGCCAGACTTTGACCAGCCACCAGCCCACAGTGATATTTACTAGAAGAAAACCAATAATTTGGGGGAATGAAAGAGTGGGGTTGGCTCAGGCTGAAGAGGGGAATGCTCGCAGGGGATCTGTCCTCCTTGCCCACTGCTACTGATACCCAAGAGACATTTCTGGGCTTGCAAGAAACAGGACTGGGAAAGGAATGCATAGCAATGGAATTGGCTCTATTTCGGCCTTACATCCTATGTCTCATATTAAAAAAAAAATGGGAAGTATAGGAAAAAATCCTTCATGTTTTTAATGCATGTTTCTGAAGTCAGAAAACCCATTCTTGCACAAACCATGTACCAGAGCATGGAGTTTTAGAGAGATGGGAATTGTTTCCACTTAACTCTGTTGCAGTAGGAGCCAGATCAAACAGGGGAAACAATACAAAGAGATTTCCCTCAAACAGCCATACCATGTCCTGAGAGAGGACTATCATTTCAGAGAGAGGATGCAGAAGAGGGAGACATACTCTGGTGCTTATGGAAAGGTCCTATCTTCACCTACACGAGTCATAGAATCATAGGATTATAGAATGTCCTGAGTTGGAAAGGACCTACAAAGATCATCAAAATCCATCTCTTATCCCTGCACAGAACAACCCCAAGAATTACACCATGTACCTGAATGCAATGTTCAGTGTTTTGAACTCTGTCAGGCTTTGTGTTGTGATCACTTTCCTGGGAAGCCTCTTCCACTATCTGGGTTAAGAACCAGAATCAAGAAAGCAGGTGCGAAATATGAAGAACGGAATTGCTCAGGTGTGCATTCTGGCACCAGAATTTCTTGATCTAGAACAATGTAAATTTTGCACTTTGAAAGAAAACATCCAAGTAATAAAAATCAATAAGTATAGCTGTCTGGGTTTTATTACATGGCTTTTATTATACAAAATAGTATAATTCTGAAAGGGCTAAATCTTTGTTATTCGCATGGATGAAAGGTAACAAAGACTTAGAGGATTAGTTGGAGTGGAAATGCCGACAATAAATATGTTGTTTACAGTTCTGCCTTTCATTGCATCACTGAGCTGCAGCAGCTTAAACAGCTTTTGGACAAATATGTGCAAAGAAACTTCAAAGGTTAATTTAAACAGTTTAATGCTCTGAAAAGTGTAACAACTTATCTGCAATGAAAATATGGTGCCTACAGTGAGTTCCTCAGATCAGGGGTGATGATTTTCTTTTTCTGTCAGTGTGATATAAACCTTCATCCCACCTGGCAATCCTGTGAGAAATTGTGCTGAAAATCTGTATTAAAATTAAGATGTTCTTGTTTACTTCTCATGGCATTTGACAAGTGATTTTTTGCACAAGTTTCTATGCTTGTATGCAAGGTGCATTCTTACATTTGATGTCAAATTAAAGGATTAGCTTTAGAAATGTGAATACTGTGACTACTCATAGTAGTAAAAAGTTAGTTCTGTGGTAGAAATACATAAAATTGAACATTAAAATCACCAAGTGTTTTTAAAGAAAAGATTTGATGCAGATCTATTTGTGAGTTGTAAATCCTCAGCTACAACTATCTTTGTAACAAAACCCCAGCTGTTTTATGGTTCTTCTTGAGCACAAATACATTTTATTTTGCTTTTTTTCCCTCTCTGTATTTTTTTTTTCCCTGTGCACTGGTTTTACCTGGAATAGAGTTAATTTACTTCACAGAAACTAGTATGGGTCTGTGGTTTAGGTTTGTGTTGGACACGGGGTTGATAATATAGAGATGATTTTGTCATTGCTGAACAATGACTACACAAAACCAAGGCTTTTTTGTGATTTTCATACTGCCACACTGTCAAGGTGGCTGGGGGTGAATGGGAATCTGGGAGAAGACAACTGACCCCAACTGACCAAAGGGGTATTCCATAACATGTGGTGTCATGCTCAGTATATAAAAGGTGGGTGGGGCACAGAGAAGGAAGAAAGGACATTTGGATTCATGCTATTTGTCTTCCCAAGTTACTGTTGTGTGTGAGAGAGCCCTGCTCTCCTGGACAGGGCTGAACACCTACCTGTCCATGGAAAGTGGTGAAAGAATACCTTGTTTTGCTTTACTTACACAAGGCTTTTTCTTTCCCTGTTAAACTGTTTTCATCACATCCCACAAGTTTTGTAGCTTTTACTCTTCCAATTCCTTCCCCAGTCCCACTGCTGGGGGAGTGAGCAAGTGGCTGTATGGTACATGGTTGCTGGCTGGAGTTAAACCAGAACACCCTGTTTAAGGTAGTATTTGGGTTTCTTGTGTGCTCTGCACCACAGTCATATTTGAAAAAACAGTGAATGAGTGAGTGTCCCTAGTCTTCAGGGCAACCTCAAAGAGAAAGAAAATACAAGATACCTTCTGCCAGAAAAAAAGAGTATGGAGGGGATGAGTTTCGTGAAATCAGCATTCTTTTTACCTCCATATTTTCTCATGGCTTTGGAAATAACTCCACTGAACATCTGTTCCCTGGAGCATTTGTGTACATCTGTTAAGCTCCAGAAGCTCTGGCTGGAGTCTGTGTTTTAACAGGCAGAGCTTGTATGAAGTCAAAGCTTTATTAAAGCACTGGAAGCCAAGTTCTGTGTGCTTCTTTCGCATCTGTGGGTCTGAAAGTTTTTTTTTTGTTTGTTTGTTTGTTTTTTTTGGGTTTTTTTTGAGCATACCTATTGGTCTAATAAAAAATATTAGATCTAACTAAAATATTTATTTTATCCTGGAGCACCACAAATAGAGCAAAAGAATTAGAATCAAGGAATGGTTTGGGTTGGAAGGGACCTTAAAGATCGTGTACTTCCAATCCCCCTGCCATGTGTAGGCACACCTTCCACTACATTATGTTGTTCCATACAGCCTGGCCTTGAATACTTCCAGGGATTGCTTGTCCACGACTTCTCTGGGCAACCTGTTCCAGTGCCTCACCACTCTTACAGCGAAGAATTTCTTTCTAATAGATGATCTAAATCTCTCTTTCAGTTGAAAGCTACTCCCTCTGGTCCTATCCTGCTTGCATGCCCTTGTCAAAAGTCCCTCTAAAGCATAGCTATAACACAGCTACGACAAAATCATAGCTACTCACAAAAAAATACTGCATATTTTTTTCAGTATTTTTCTTTCTCAAATATAGTGTTTCTTCATTCTTTATTTCAACATTTAGAATTATTTCAGAAATATAAAAAGTGGTGGAATTATTACAATCTGTTAGTAATAAGCCTTCATCATTCCCACTTTCCTGTATAATTCAGTGGGGCTCCATCATGCAAAAGGAATCTGCATATTATAAACTTAAATGTAGCACATTTTATTATCCCTAGTGTCCAATATTAGACTTTATATAAAAGAAATATGCAAAGAATTATATGTTAATTTTATCTCTCCACAAAAATAAAACGGACATCTTCTGCTATTGCAAAAATGAGAACTAAAAAGGCAAAATAAATCAAGAATATTAGGCAGCTCCTTTTACAGTGATTAAACCTTTAGTCTGATCTAAACTGTGTAGTCTGTCAGTTCAAAAGACTGAGTTCCTTTTGGGATTAAACACATAGAGAAGAGATAGCAAACAGCCACTTCATCTCCCCTTTCTATGCCATGTATGGCTTGTGCATTTCTGTCATATGCTCCTAGACAATCACTTTTCCAGGCATGAAGACCTTCAGACTACTCCATCATTCCAGATATGGAAACTCATACTGCTGATCATCTTTCCCTCCCCCCCCCAAAAAATTTTCAAGCTTGAATAGACAAATAAGCCAGAAATGCACACTGTGTTCCTGGATGAGTGAATAATGGATTTGTATAGTGGCACAGTTGTATTTGTTCTCTTAGTTTTTATTGTTCTACTAATAATACTTGACAGTTGGGGGAGGGGTTTTTTTTGACTGTTACTGAGTCTTGAGACGATGTTTTCAAGGAGCTATTTGTCATGACCCCAAGGTCCCACTCCTGAGCAGTAATGCTCAGCTCAAATCCTGTCATTTTTTCTGAGAATCCAGCATTGTTTCCCACCACGTTTAGTGCTTTATGTTTTTGTACACTGGATTTCATTGGCCATCTAATTGTACAGGTACTGAATCTTGTGAAGGCCTGTGTAATTCTTCTCAATTAAACCCTGTTCTTCCTAGCATGAATAACATTGTAACATCGCAAAATGTTTTCATGACACAGCTCACTTGTTTTTCCATTTTTTAGATAAAACTAGTAAACAGCACATCCTTCTATTCTGCTAACTTCTCTCTGCTGTTAGGAAACCTTAACTGTTTCTTATCTTTTAGTCAATTATTAAGCCATATTAAATAGCTAGCACATTTTCTCTTCTACTAGCAAATGTTCACGTCTGTGGTGACTACTTAATTTCTTTAAAAGATTTTGATGAGGGACTTTATCAAAAGGATTGAGGAAATTCAGATAATTCATCTTTATCCATGTGCCAGCTCAGATGGCTTGTTCAAAGAACAGCAAGAGGTTTGCAAGTCAAGTGTCCCCTTTATAGGTGACTCTCCTCAGAGATAATTTTTCACATCTGTTTATTATAATTATTATTGTTATTGTTATTATTATTATAGTTTCTACTGCTCTATGTTGTTCAGTTCTTATCTAACATGCCTGTAATTTTCCCAACCTTCTCAGAAATGTGTTCTAAAGATTGACCTCATGTTTCCTCTTCTCGGTTGTCAGTTATCAAGGAAGTTTTAGGTGAGAATTTACACTCTGCTGTTAGTAGTTCTTTGGAATAACTGATCAGAGACAACTGTCTTTATTTTTTATCCTTGTAAAATATTTTCTTCATGCCCCCTTCAGTCAACTCCTGACATTAGTAATGTGAAGGGATTCCTGGTTTCAGAATTTAAAAGATAACAATTAGAATAACTGAAATACAACATTTTAAAAGAAAAAAGAAAAACTGGAAAAAGATTATAAACATGACTTAAAGAATATATTCCACTGTGAAATAGACACCCAGGGTGGAATACAGATGCCTAGATGTGGGCATCTAGGGCTATCTGAGATGCTCTGTGTTATCTGGTTTCCAGCTACTGCTCAAGGATAAAAGTGGTGTCTTGTAGATACTTTGTCATATCTGACAGCCTAAAGACAGTGTGTCTCAGGTTCCTTAGGGCATCTAAAATAGCACTCAGTACCTATGTTTTAGTCAACTGAATTAAGCTTCTTGTCAGCTGAATTTCTCTCTGGGCCCCACTGACTGTACTAATTCAATTCATTGTCCATAATGGGAGCCTAGGCACCTACCTCATATCATCCATGAGAAACAGATATTCAGGCAGATTCTATTGACAACAATAATTTGATTTAAATGCTATTGGAATAAGATGGATTGGGGAGACACTGGGATAAAATAGAAAGGAAAAAGGCAGTAGGTATTTATAGTGCCTTTAGGAAGTTTACAGGAGAAATGGAAAAAGAACTCATCTGGACAGTCAGGCATAGCAAACTGTGTCTGATTTGTCTTAAATACGTCTCTTCCATGAGAAGGAACACACTGATTAAAAAATAAAGGCTGGGTGCATGTTGGATCTATGGTGCCTTTAATACCTCTGGCTGTATAATGGGACCTAAGGCAGTTATGATATCTCAACCTCATTGCAGCAATGTGAAAAGTCTCACTGGAACTAAGAATTCAATCCCAGATAGGTAACTGGCACTGCTGAGTTCAGATTTAGTCTCTCTCAAGAGAAGATACCTGGCAAAGGACAAAAAAACCCACCCAGAAACCCTCAAGGTCTTAATAACTGCTGTGAATAAAAGCTTCATCTGGGATATGAAAATTGTCTTGGATATGTATTAGCTTGTTCAGTGTCACTGGTAATCAACATTTAGCAGAATGATTTCTGCATGCCTACTCTGCTCTGTGTAGCAGAAGAAATAATGAAGATCCTCATTGATGTCTCTTCACATCCTATTCCTACAGTCACCTAAAGGTCAGTCAACTAAAGGTCAGCTTCTGCCTTTGATTTCATGCATGTATGACAGTAAAAATCTGAAGAAACAGACTTTTGTTAAAATATATCATCAACTTACATATTGGAGATGTGTGGAAATAATTCTTCTATTAAGAGTTGTTTTATTTGAGTTCGGTGAGTGGAAATAAAATGGTTTGTTTTGTTCTGAAGAGTTTAAAGCCTCAGTGTCCCTCTGGCCTTGTGGCTGTGTTGTGTTTTCTCACATCTGATGTTATTACCACAACATCCCACTTGCAGCACAGAGTTTGGTCCCAGAGTTTGTAGTACATTATTGTATCTATTGGACTACCACATGTGTTGTGATGAGAAGGACACTTGTGTGATTGGAGAGGCAGTTAGAACAGAAGTAGAGGCTAAAGAAGGGACAGACACTTTAAAAGCATATGGCACAGAATTCTGATAACGTCTCTCTTACAAACAATCAACAGTTACCACAAGCCTTTCTGCTATAATAACCTGAATACATTGGACAGTTTCTCCTAGATACATTAAGCACCAGTATATTTGTTTCAGACCTTCTGACTCTGACCTTTTTTATGCTAACTTTGATAAAATGCAGCTCCATTCCCCTTGAGTTATTCCTGGATCACATCAAAGGAAAAGGGAGGAGAAGAAATCACTGGAATACTCACTTTGAGTCCTCCATTTTAATTTAAAATATTTTCTTTCAAGTCCTGAAGTATAGCTTTTAATGCATTAAAAAGTGAGGTATAGCTTGAATGAAAGATTGTTTTTGGTGTACTTTAAAAATGCAAAAAATCTGAGATAAAAAAATGGAAGGAGGAAGGCAAGCTACAAAGATTTTAGTTTGGTTCCTCTCTTTTGTGGAAAGAAATATTGGCAAAATAAAGTTCTTCACAGGGATGAATGAGCACACAGGCAGGGTGGAGGGAAGCCTCCAGATCATGACCCCTCTTTCTGTCTCTCCTCTGTATCTGAATAGAGTGTGTTCCCCGTGAGCTGATAAAACTGAGTGGGGTCAGAGGGACCTCTGCATCAAGCTGTAGCAATGCAAAAGCCAAATGCTTTGAAAAGTTATTTTGGCTTTGACTTGTGCATTGTTTGTGTTTCCAGTGCTGCCTGAAAGTTAAATGTATGATTGTTCTGTTTGGAGCAGGGAAACAAGGCAACGCTCAAAATTTTGGGTATTTCTTTTGGAAAGTCAACAAAACTCAGTGCAAAGAGGTTTTCTGTATCTGGTTACTAATGAGCATTTTGTTTTGAAATGATAGCAGCTGGGATTTCTTCTGAGGAGGGAACATTTCCTTACTTCCACCTGGAAGCCAAATCAGCAAAGCTGTGTGGCAGCATGGGCTCCTTGCTCAGGAGAATCAGAGAGTAGTTCTTTTGTGTAGCATCAGCTAAAATCACAGTGTAGTCCCATCTGTTCCATCTGATCACAGTGCTGGTTGGAAAGTTTTTTTACTGTTATCTCTAAAGAATTCTATGTGGAGGTGTATTTAAAGACATGACTTTCCAGAACAGAGGATCAATATGTGTATATTTCTAGCTCATCAGAGACCACCTCATTTTTGTGGTATTTCTTTCTCAGGTGTTTCTTAGGGAAGACTATAACTAAAAAAAACCCAAAACACATTCAGGGTTTTGACAAAGAAGTTTTATTTGTGTTGAGAGAATGTATATCTTAACATTATAAGACTGGGCTTTTTCTTAGATTTATTTTTAATGGTATTCCCATTTCATTCATATTTCCTCATAGCTCAGGTTTTAGTGCACAGCTTTTCTTGTTTATCAGAATCTCACAAACTGCATTTCCTTTACAGCCTTTTCTAAAAGGCTATAAGGGACTCGAGTTCACAGCATATCTGAAGATAAATCTGCAAAGAAACTTCAGCATTACAGAGCCCAGTGCTGAAGTGCTTAGCTCTTGGGTGTTCTGCTATCTGCAAACCTTGATGTATAGCATCCAGTGTCTCATACCTCCAGGGAAAAGTCTAGGCAAAATAAAAGTAACAAAATGAGTGAAAATTTGCCAGAATTGCTTAGTGCTGCTGTTTAAGATTCTTCTGGAGTTCAGTGTTCAAAGCAGGGAAAACAAAAACAACAACAGAAAACAAAAAACCAAACCTTCCCTCAGGCAAAATCTGTACACAGTTAGTGGTGACAGAGTTCAGGGTGGGTGGGAAGAAACCTCTGCACATTATGACCAGACTTTCTGGAGAGCTGAAAATACTATACGTAGGGAAGTGCTGTAACTGCAGAGATACACAGCACTCACTAACTCCATGGAAATTGCTCTGCTTTGGGTATTTCATGAATCCCTGGAACAGAGACTTAAAACTGATTTTTTTTCTCAGTTCTTACAGTACTTTAGACCAAGAGCATTAAAAGTTAGCCTATCTCTCTGGATCTATCAGTAATTAAAGAAATTAATTGAAATAGTGTAAAAATTAAAGATGCAGAGTAATTTTCACAGAAAAACAAGAATTTGGTGAATCAGAGACCTGTTCCAGAGTGTGTGGCCAAGATTCTGCTTTGAATTCACCAGGGAGAAAAGGAATAAAAACCTCCTACCTACCAGGTAAGTGCTCAAGCAATTCGGTAAAATGAACACAGCTCTTGTCCTGGAAGGTCAATCATCATGACCTTTCACATAAAGTTTAATTCTGAGGAGTATTTTAAAACCTAATTGACCTGACTTCTCAGGGGAATAGAATACGGAGAATCCAGAATGAGGATTAATCATGTCTGTGGCAATAGCACAGTCATAGGTACCAGCAGGACTTGGGGAAGTTGCAAGTGAAACTGGGGTGAAAATTTTGAAGTACATTTTTTCTATATCAGATTTATGTCTAAAACTCCTGTTGAACTTAACCTTTTGAGACTAATCCTGGTTATTCTACAGGTGTATTCTACTGACTTAAAAAAGTTGGTCTTAGTGGAGAATCCTCTGATAACCTCATACTCAAGTTTAAAAGACACTTTGTTCCTGAGGAAAAGTGAATTTACTTGGTGAGGAGTTAGATGCAATTTCTATCCCCAGGAGTAGCCATCAGACCAAAGTAAGTACCTGTACTTCTGATGGTGCCATAATGTTAGCTGTGTAGTGAACCTTCATTCCACAGAATTTCTGCGTTGTCTGAGGACCATCTCTTGTAGCATGGGTCAAAAGGAGAAGTGACAGGTGCCGCCACAGTTTGCTATTCTTGTATATGTACCCTTAAATTACCACATTCCTCACACCTCAGTGTTCAAGCTTAGGCAGGATTTCTCAAAGATATGTGCAAGATGTGCAAATCAAAGCCATATGCTGCAAAAAATCTGCCTAGATATGTTATGCTAGGCCTGTACTTAAACCTCTGAGACAATAAATGTGTCTGGAAGGGTCTCTCCAACTTTGAAAATGGCTGGTTAAAGGATGTGTAGTTGATGTGGCACTGAATGCAGCTAATGTATGTGTTGAGATGTCTTTACGAAATGTTTAAGTAATATGGCCCAAAGTAATATCATCTAATGTTAGGCACAGCAATGCACTACTTGGGTTGGAAGTGTGGTTATCTGTGGTTATCTCTATAGTCAGTGGGAAGGAAAAATTACTTAAAGATTGCGTTTCACACCACATAAGATCCAATGTTTTGGAAATCTCTCATTGCTGCAAGTGCATTTTGATTAGGTGGAACACACCCAAACACCATTGTGGAAAAGCTTGTAGAGCATGAAGTGAGGAGACAGAGATCCCGAGAAAAACTGGGAGCAGATTGCCAGTTTTACAGTGTCAGGATTGTCCTTGCTGAACAAGGGTTTGGATCTCTGCTCTGCAGAGGGAACAAATAACTTTTGATCTTTAGCATGGGGTGGGAGAGTGTGATGGACCACAGGAGAAAACAGACTGAAGCACAGAGATCAGGGAACTTCTGAGAAGATCTGGGAGTGACTATAAATAGACCATAGGGATTTTCCAAAGTCTGCAGAATGGACTGTATCAAATTCATTGCAGGTCAAAAAGCCTCGAAAAGTTGCTGTACTCAAAATAATACTGAAGAAACAGACACAACTTCCAACGATGTAGAGAGGATGAGATTTATTTTCAAACTTTTTTTTCTTTTAGTCCATCCTGTTTTGTTTTTTCGCTTTAAAAAGTCACAAATCATGAGTTAGCAATTCATAGCTCTCTTTTTTTTGGTGTTCACTTAAAGAGAATAGCAAACCCTTCAAAGCCCTGGCTGTTTTGAATGTCCTGTCTCCCCATGCTAGAGAGTTATGGAGTGTGTTTTCCTGGTTACAGAAAATGAAGCTTCTGAAGAAGACAGATGTTATCTTTCTCATTTGCCTCTGGGTTCCAAAATTTCACTCCACTGAACAAGGAATAAGATTCTCGTTATCCAGTTTCTTTATAGCACTATATTTTCTTTTTGCAATCTTTTGCATCAAAGCTAAGGGACAGTTTGAGGAAACACCTTCCTCTCCTTTCCTCTCCCTACCCATCCTCTGACTCAGTTTTTAGGAGGCAGAGGCATGGGGTCTCTCAGACGCACTTTATCTCTCTGCAGAAAAAAGCATCTTTCTGAGTGGAAGTGGTTATACACTTCCTTTGAGCCCTGCAGCAATTCACTGCAGCCATTTGGCTGCTTTTGTGTTATAAGCAATACCAGAGGGCATTGACATCCTTGGGGACAATCCACCTGCTCAGACTGGCAGGAGCTCAGTGTGGCAGAGACCAGGAATAGCTAATTTTTAACCTCTTTAACATATGGCCCTGCTCATGAGAGAGGACCCTGGGATAATCAGAAAGACTTTAAAATCAGCTGAAATTTCCATAAGCAGAATTTGTAGACTGCCCCAATGCAGAAGCTGTTATTCATTTTAAAATTCTGCAGGAATATATTTGCAGAGGCTGTTTCATATCTACCATTAATTAATGTCTGGGTCTTAAGGGAGCAATACACAAGTAGCAACTGGGCTAGCTTAACTCTTTTCTCCTGTTTCCTTTTATTACCTGTTCTGTGGGTAAGTTTTGAGAGCAATTTCTAACACCATTTCTGTGGCTAATACAAGAAACATGCTGTTCATTTTGCGACATATTAATAAATATTTTACATCTTTATAAACCTCTATTGAAAATAAGTTAATTTTTTTTTTTCCTAGAGACAGAGGAGATGTATTTTTCTTTCTTTGAGTCGGCTATGAAATGTTGATCATTCAAGTAGAATTATTGCCAAGTAAATTTCCGTCGGTGGGAGGAGCAGGTACTGCGGGGATGCACAGGAGGGTTTATGTGGGCTGAGTTGGCCTCTGGAGGCACAAGTCTTGGCTGAGTGTGGGAGGCTGCTGGTGCTCCTGGAGCTCAGCTGAGCTCTGACACCTCAGCTGGCTGTGCTTGTAGATGTAAAAATGTGGCATGAGGGAGGAAAGAGAAAAGGCTGCTTTTATTTTGTTTTTTTTCTTCGGTTACATGGACTGAATAAAACCTAAGGAAGGTTAATAGTCCTGCTGCACAGCTTTCTTGTCTCTTTTCAGGCAGTCCAGTAAGACATGTCAAGACTTTCCCTAAGAGCTCTTCTTAAAAACAGAGATCAGTGCTCTCTCTCCTTGTATTAGATGGTACCAAACTACAGAATTGTTTCCACTGTAATCCACATAAATTTTTGCAGAATAAACAGTTACTGACTAGAAATATCAGGAGTCCAAGCAGAGCTTCTAGATGAAAAACCATTTGTTATATGGTAAAAGACACAGTCTCCTCAAATCCATATATTTCTGTATATCTCAAGAGAAGAAAAATCTTCAGCTGTTCTGATATTTAATGAGTGACCTTTTGTGTTGGGACAGATATCAAAGAGAACAAAAATCAAAGGGGATCACAGCCAGAGCTGGCCACAATATGTCCCTTTTTCCCACTGGAACATCAAAAAAACAAATAAGCATCAAACAGTTCCCAGATAATCATTTTATCAAGTTATGAGAAGCTTTATTGTTCTTCTCCAAGTCCTAGATAGGTGGCAAAGAGGGTCAGCAGACCACCACCATAGGTGTATCACTCGCTGAAAAGCCACACCATATCACTTACTGGTCTGATTTTGTTCAGCCTGTGCTTCATAGAGCTGTAGGATACACATCACTGAATAAGAACAGTTGGTCAAACTAGAAACCACAGCGTAGGAGGCAGAAGAGGAGATTGGATCATGTAACATCTGCATAGCTATAAAAGTGCACACTATGGCTTTGTGAGGCTGAGCCAAAAAGAATAAAAGCAGGACTCAAAACACAGTTATCAGGGCGGGGGGGGGGGGGGGGGCCACCTCCCCCCCACAACATTACGCTGACCTAAAAGTATGAGCACTGAGCAGCATGGGAAATACAATTTAAACCATGACAGAATTCCAGAGAGCACCTTCAGCAGCACAGGGCTTGCTAAAAACCTGCTGGAGCTGGCTGGCTTAGCACTGAGGAAAGCACATCCTCTCACTCGAACTGTGACATTGTTTCCTGCAGAAAATGGGCATCTCTTTCGCTGAGGTGGCTGATTAAGCCTCACTGCTCAGCTGGACTTAGTGCTTTTTTTGGTAGGCTGGCTCCTTCACACAGAAAAGGAATGGACCAGCAGTCTCACTGTCCTGAGGATGTACATCACCACATAGGAATGAACTAGAATGGCTGCATTTCTCACTGTCTTTAGTATAGTTAACCTAAGTGATAGGAAATTGATGTTGTTCTGATGTTTTAGAGGGGAACTTAAGCCAATAAAGCCCATGAGTTGTATTCAAACAGAGATGTAGACATTATTGCAGCAAAGTTTGCAGACTTGAGAGCTGGGAGCTCTGAAAGCAGAATTCGTACTGCTAAGGTATGTAGCAAAGCTAAAACAGCTGACAAGCATTACAGGGCTGGGGACTCTGGCCAGACACCCAGTTGTCTGCTGGGTTTGGACACTGATGGACAGCCTGGAAGCAGGGGCTTGCGAGAAAGTGGGATTCACAACTTGAACTTCCACAGATACCTGTAAGGCAGTGTCAGCCACCTGGGGGTTGTACAGCCTGCTATTGAAAGCACTTACTGGAATGCGAGACCTCTTTTGAGCTCTGCCTGAAATAGAGAACTTGCAGGATTCAAAGTGCTTATTTCAGAAAGGAGCTCACTAACCACCAGGATAAGAATGGGCTGTTCTCTTTCCATCTGTTTAAAGTAGGTCACCAGCAACCCAAATGCTAATACGAGCAACGGGCTTCTCTCCTCCAGTGAGATTGGCAGAAAAAGGGAAGGAGAGAAAAGGGAAAGGAGAGATCCCAATGTTCAGGGAATGCCCATATAGTCTGTATTCTGAAGAATTTAAGTGTACTTTGAAGATATGCATCAAGAAATCTCTAAGCAGTCATTGTAAATTCCCCTGGTCAGCACAGAAGCATTGTTTCATTAGCCAGTAGTTCAACTTAACTTCTCATAAAAAAAATAATTATTAGCAACTATATATCTATTTTAGTAATTCTGTTCATATAATACTAAGCAGTGCTCTCTGATACCAACAAAGTACTGTGGACTTTAACTCATGTAGCACAATTTGGGAAAAAAATTACATTAAAAATTGCATGGCAGTATTGAGAATTTCTGCAAGATTTATCCTGTAATTGGTTCTTTGCCTCATATGCAAAACCAAGTTTCCACTACTTGAAAGAAAGCCTGAATGTCCTAAAGAAATTGAAAGTCTTCAGAAATATCTCTGTATGTAATATTTTTTGTGAGTTGCCTAGGAAATTGTTTATCTGCATGTAGGAGAGATATCATTTTTAGTCTGAGACACAGAACATTTATCACAGCTTTTTAAATATTTTTCTGCAAGAAGGCAAGAAATAGGCTCTTTAATCTTATCAATCAAGATGCAAGTCAATGCATATCAAAAAGGCAGTTCAAGTCTAGACTAGGCTGTATCCAAAAGCCTGTTTTATGTATGTAAACTGAAATGACCAAATCTCATACTATTAAGAAATAATCACTGAATCCTCTGGGAAGGTAATTTTCAAGATGTTATTTTGGAAATTACAGGAAATGGCAATCTTTGCAAGAGAGCCATTCACTTTTCATTTAGGATTAGAATCTACCAGGTGCTTGAGCATGTTACAGAAATAGCAAAGCTGGGATGAATCCACTGTCCTTTCATAACTTACATAAGACAGCGAGACATTGCACATCCTGCAACTGAGAACACAATATTGCATCATCCCAGCCTCATGGCTTTTGGTGTCCTGAATAATGCAGGGACAAGACACGGACCTGTGATGATACAGTCCCATGCAAACCTGTTCTGTTTCTAAAGCTCTAGGATAGATAGTGATTCAGACATATATAGGGCATGGCAGGCAAAAAGCCCCAACAAACTCAAACAAAACAGCTCCTGACTCTGTTTTGCACATAAGCTTTTCAACAGTGCTGTTCAGCTGTTCAAGAAAGCATAGGAACATAAGGAATTACCTATAATATGACTCCAATGCTCCATCTGTTCTGTTCCTAAAAATGACTGTTAGAGAAGCTCTTTGAGAAGAGAGCATGAGCAACCCCACTCTCTACAGGCCATTACCCTTGTAGTTTCCCAAAATTAGAGTCCATCCCTGTATACACCTCTGCAATCTGGCTATGCATCTATTGTCCATGAATTTGTCTAACAGCTTTCAGTACACAAAATATCAGCCTCCATAACCCATCTTAAAAGAAATTCTCATTAATCTCTGTGTAAAAAGGGACTTCCTTATCTGTTTTTAACTTACTGACAATCAGTTTCAGTGCTCCTTATTTTTAATATTACTGGGCTTGGTGAATGCCAGTTCCATGCTCACCTAACCTACAACATTCCAAATTTGAAGTTGCCATGCTTTGAGTAGAAGGCAAGACTAGATGACTTCCAGAAGATGGTCTCCTGAGGTCTCTTGTATAGTTAATGTTACCTCTTAAATTATTGTAGTATTCATGATTTTTGTAAACCCTGACTGTATCACTCTCCAGAACTGAAGGTTCAGCTTTTCTTGTCTCTCCTCACAAGGCAGTTGCTTAATAATTTTTTTATGCCCTTCTCTGTAGTTTTTGTAACTCCTTTCTTTCTTTAGGAAAACAAACAAAGAAAAGAGAGCTACCATAACCAAGATATAGGCATCCTCTGTTTTCATCTCAATAGTCCTTCTTACACTGCTCAGTGTTCTATTGTCTCACTTCAACTGTTGGTGCACACAGATTCAAGGATTTCTGAAACCTGACACTGATGACTGTAAAATCTCTCTTCCCGAGCTGTGGATGTTCCCTAAAGCTACACAACAGGACTTTCTGTGTTTCATGCCTGTATGACAATCCAATTTTTACATCTTGGCTTTGACTAGTGTCCTTAATAAACTTCAGATTTCCTTCTGGACATTTGTAATACAGCAAAGAAACAAGAATATGATGCAACTGTAGTGATTTCATGTGTGTTTCTCAGAAAAAAAAAGGTAAGGAAAAAGAATGGATAAAGATAACACCAGCTCCAGGGTTTGAAAATGACCAAGCAATATGAATTGACAAGTTTGCTGTGTTCCAGTAATTGTGATGCTGTCAAACTGTAACACACACCTATTTATCTGATCAAATGTTATGCTACCTCTATGTTGTGTTTACTGTTATAATGACTTTACTTCTCTGTGTACAGGGTTGCTCTGCTTTTTTAAACCAAGAACAGCATTCAATGTCTTTGCTATCCATGTAGAGTGCAGTAACATCCTCCAAATTCCTACTCTTATTCTTTGAACACAATAGAATTTTAGAGGTTGCGTGTTTGCTAATTAGTCCTTGAATCAAATTTAGTTAAAAATACCTTCTTAAAAGGATTAATCATGTACAGGACTCCTTTTATCTTGAATGATCTAGCTAATTGACTAACATGGATTCTTCAAACATTCCTGAGTTTCAGTAATTAGTTTCAATTAAGATATTTGTGACTGTCATATACAATTGTTGTTACTGATGAATAACAGATGAAACCAAGTCAGCAACTCATATTTTCCAAGGTATGACCTGACATGTAGGCATGATCTCTTACATCATTCTGATAGCAGAGATGGTGCAAGTGCTCATTATCCTCTCTCACCACCTCATTTGTATTTTGTGGCTTTCTTTTTGAAATGAATCCTCAAGGGAAGTTGCTTCTTCAGTCAAGAATTCATATCATTATCATTAAATTAATTTGTTTCAGTGAAGTTGTACCAATTTTTTTTATCAATGGCTTCTTCCTTCCTGAACTAAAGTGACTTAAGTCTATTTTCATCCTTCAGAGTACTAAATGAACAGTGAAACATTGGTGAGTTTGGTGAGTTTGGAAAAGCAATCTGATATCATTAAGCAAATGAGTGGCAGGGCATTCACAGCTTCTCCATGGGGAAATGTGCTGGTGAAGGATTGGATCTCACATACCTTTGCAGGCAGAGTCAGAAGGATGCTGCTTGGTGAGTGCTGATGCAGGTTACAGGAACAGATGGCTTTTCTAAGCATGAGTCTCACCTGCTGCCAGCTACTGCTTGCTGCTCAGGGTGGTCCTTGTACAACACGTGCCATCAGCTTCTAAAAAAAGTACCTTCAAGGAACATGGTGAACACACATGCTATGGCATAACACATCACGTTATCAAGTTGGAGAAGGAATTTCTTAAAACTATCCGTAGAGGCATTACAGACTGAGATCATAGCTCTAATATTTCTTTTTCTAAGGAGTTACTTTTATCCATAGTTCTGCTAATTTCCCTCTTATTCTTTCTGTAGCTGGATTCTGATTTCCTGGCTCTGAAATCTTTCTTGCTAAATTCTGATTTGAGAACCTCAGCCAGAAATCCACGGGTCCTTGGAACAAGCCAACAACAAAACAGTGCTCAGGAGGAGGATGTATGAAATGAATGCTTACCAACACAAGTGAATCAGAAGATCAGTGGCAAGTTTTGCTATGAATGCATCTAATAATTTATTAAATTGAAAGTATTGTCACCATTTAAGTTTTCTGGTGGTTTACAATGGAGATTTGAGTGCATGGCTAAGAGGGAAAAGGATTGTTCTAACTGGCCATGCACCTTCTCCAGACTGTTCTGTCAAATTACTTACGTTGTATGTTGCACTGGGTTTGCATGACAAGGGTTTGGTAACTGGGGGGTTACAGGAGTGACTTCTTTGAGAATCTGTCAGAAGCTTCCCCATGTCCAATAGAGCCAGTGCGAGCCAGCTCTAAGATGGACCCACTGCTGGCCAAGGCTGAGCCCATCAGCAACTGTGGTAGCACCTCTGGAACAGCAGAGATAAGAAGGGGGGAAAAAAACCCTGTGCCACTGCAAAAGCAGAGACCCTGCAGACTCCAAGGTCAGTGCAGAAGGAGAGGGAGGAGGTGCTTCAGTCACAGGAGCTGAGGTTCCTCTGCAGCCCATGGTGCAGACCATGGTGAGACAGCTGTGCCCCTGCAGCCATGGAGGTCAGTAGGGTTGCAAAGATCCACTGGCAGCCCAGGGAGGACCCCACACCAGAGCAGATGGATTCTCAAAGGAGGCTATGGCTTTGTGGAAAGCCCACACTGGAACAGGCTCTTGGCAGGACCTGCAGCCCCACGGGGAGAGGAGCTCACACTGGAGTAGGTTCGCTGGCAAGACTTGTGACCCTGGGGGGGACACAGGTTGGAGCATCCTTTTCCTGAAAGACTGCATCCAGTGGAAGGGATCCATACTGCAGCAGGGGAAGAGTATGAGGAGTCCTACCTTGTGGAGAAAGGAGCTGCTGAGACAATGTGTGACAAACTGACCACAGCCCCCATTCCCCCATCCCCCTGTACTGCTGAGAAGGGAGAGAAAATGGGGAGTGAAGTTGAATCTGGGAAAGAGGGAGGGATGGGGGAAAGGTGTTTTAAGGTTTGTTTTTTATTTCTCGTTACCCTGTTCTGATGTGATTGGCAATAAATTAAACTCATTTTGTGAAGTTGAGTCCAGTTTGTCTGTGACAGCCATCGGTGAGTAATCTTTCCTTGCCCTTATCTCGACCCACAGGCCTTTTGTTACATTTTCTCTCCCATTCCCAGCTGAGGAGGGTAGTAATAAAGCAGTTTTGGTGGGCACCTGGTGTTGAATCAGGGTCAACTGTTCACATATGTCAATATGTGTTTACTCTCTGAGAAGAGTATGCCTTAGCAGATGTTTGAGGACAAACTCCTTTTAGAAAAATAAATAGTTTAAAAGTAATGTTTTAGGCTGACCTACAACTTTATCCAGTTTAATTTCTCCCTTATACCTGTACATTAATCAAGGATTAATTCTTATCTCATCTCACTTTAATTACAAAAAAAAAAAATCACTAACTTTATTTTAAACATTATAGGAATATCTAAAGGTTTTCTCTAGAAATGTTTAGATGCTCAGACTAGGCAATGTAATCATGATCAGCACTGTTCCCCTAATAACATGTGATTATGACTGAAGACGCAACATTTTTCAGCGTGCAAGAACTGTCCAGTTTTCTTTCTGATTTGAGAAAACAAAAAGGAATTAAACCAACAGGACATAGTGGTAATAAAAACATGAAATCTATAAAAACTAACTGAGGGAGACTCCATGCTACTTCATGTAGCAGTGTCAGATTAGACAGATGACACAATGATACGGTCTGAAAAAATTTGGTCTTCATACTCAGTTCTTTACTGCTGTCATGCTCAGAGATCTGTACTTCTTTCCTGAAAGACTTTTCAGAGGGCAATTACTACTCTATGGAGTTAATTCTCTAACCAAATATTGGTTAACTTGGGTATTATGAATTTTACACTTTGAAAAGATAAAAACTCTGCAGCATCAGACTTAGATGTCTTGACTGTTGTAGCCCATATCTTAATACACTGGGATTCTTCTACCCTATTCTTAAAACAATTTCTACAGTTTAACACTTTGATTCTTCATAATAGAAGATAATAGGGCTTTGTTATTGATGTAGAATATGTGCCAGGTCCTGAATTTTAATAGTAAAGGCAAAATCCAAAGTGTCATTTTGTTTTGTTCTCTTTTTACTTAAGTCTTGTCAAAAGATTCACACTTGCATCTGCTGTACTAAATGACATATATTCTCACAGCAGTTAATCTCACAGGTCAACTGAAAAGATATTTATATCACAGTAACAGTGCAGAAGTATGCCAATATATTGCTCAGAAATCAGAAGTGGTAAAGCAAAAGGCAGGGCTCTTGAAGTTTCTTTCATAATACTCATTCCTCAAGACCTCCTGTGCCACTGGGATAATCAAGTTTACTATTTTTATCTTTTTAAAGTTGTTCATCCCCATTGAGATCTCACTTTATGTTGTACGAAGTGAGAGTTTGCAGGGATAAACGCTTCATTACCTCAGCTCAGTTGTGTTTCTGTGAATTTGCCTTTTAGTGAGTTAGTTTGAAGGCAGAGAATGATTTTGCCCTGTGGCAATACTTCTCAACAAATTTAAGAATTCTTGTTTGGAATAGCTTTAAACACTGGTTTAATCACATTGGCGACTCTGTGCTGTGAGGTTGTGTTATGGTATTACTGGGAGTCCTGGACATGTCAGCCAGCTGGATCCTTCCTGGATGAACTTCCTCTGGCTAACACAGTGAGTGCTCTTCCCGGGGTGTGAGAAGGAGAAAGAAAAGGATGTTACAGGAGTTGGTAGTCAGGACTTACCCAGCACAGACATGAATGGAAATATTTCAGAGTTTAGGCATAAGCATTTTAGAGTTTTTTGCATCCTGGCACACAATTCTTTAAACTATTTTATGCTGTGTTTTTAGCTTAATTCTGAAAGATTATTATTTGGGAACAGTCAGGAATTCAAATAATCATTATTTCCCAGGAGCGAATCAAAGGGAGGGGAAGAGCATCTGCACTAAATGGTGTTGCTGCCACCTAACATGAGATTATACCTTGAGTCACTGCTTTCAGATTTTCAGAAGCTTTTCTCTGTTCTGTCGACTTGCATCATGGAGGCAACTGATAAGATATCATCTAGGCTTTTTTTCACCATCAGCATGGAATTGGGTTGGACCAGATCAAGTAGTGAGACCTCTCAGATGGACCTGCACTCATATTCTTCAAAGCATTTTAATGAACAGCCTAATGTCATTGTGTTAAATAATCATATTTATGGGAAATCACTGATGAATCAGTAGAGTTAATGAACTTCTGAGAAGAAATTCAGCTAGAGTTGACCCGAATGAGCTAGTTTTGCCCGGAATTTAATTAACTTGACTTGGTTATTCTTTGAAAGAACAAGCAGTTCCTATTGACCCACTCAAGTCTCTTGGGGAAATATATAATAAAGCATTTTTTTCTAATATAGTTCATTATTTAGCTGAGAAATCAGAACAAAGGAAACAAATTAGTGAAAAGTTACATCCTGTTTAAATTCTTTTCTCTTTCATTACAGAAAAAAATTCCTAATTAAAATTCATATTATCTACTTAGAGTTCATAAAAGTGCATGATTTAGATATGCTAATACACCAGACTATTTTTAAATTACAATGTATTTAAAATTATGCAATTAGTGTTTTTTAATGTGCACTGTTTACCCTAAAGATTTAACCAGGTCTAAAATATTTAAGGTCACTGAAGTACCACACAAATCTTCTCTGAGAAACTCTTGTGTGTCACCCCAACACCACCAGCAATGAGCAATGTGTGGATGGTGTAAAGCAAACCGAATTCCCCGGCCTTGTACACAGAGGATGAAATGCATAATATGCTGTTGGTGAAAATGTGCCCATGCTTTGCTTAGTCTGAATGGGTTCTTATACTGTCCTTCAGCCCTACAGCATCTAAGCACTTCCTAGTACTGTTTTAAAGGACTTGGATGACACCTGATATTCTTTCTTACATTCTCCTCCAAGGAGCCACAGCAAATGGCAGCTGGTGAAAGCAAAGATTTGAGATGTCAAACATGACAAATTTGAGTTTTTATACATGTATAAGTGTAAACTTTAGGGAGAAACTGTGCTAAGGACCACATGTGCAGTGGAAATAAATGGGCTCTGGTAGCCTGAAGCTTGTGAGCTGTAGTGGGTAGCAAGGCAGGGAAATGAAGATGCTGAAGGAAAAACAAAAAGAGAAGGACTCACAGCAGACAGTCTGCTTAGATTTACAGGACAGTGAATGCTATAAGACCTGTGCAATATGAACATACCTGGATATGTTTGATAAACCAAACAGACAGTCTTCCAAATGATGAAAAAAAGAGAATTCCTATTCACCCTGAAGGGAAATTTAAATACATTTCATTATGTGTAGGTTTGAGCATAGTACTACTGCTATATTCTTTTCTGTTTTCGATAAAATTGATGCAATTAGCAGCAGTGGATGATTCTGGGCAGGATCATTCATCCTAATATAGAAAGGGAGAGATGCATTGATACAAAACATGATGGTTCAGTGCTGTACAAGAACCTTCTTTCTCAGTTGCATGCCAGTGGTTCTGAACCACTGGCAGATTTTTCTAGATGCCGACTTTTCTTCAGGTTCTGGAGGATTTCAGCAGCAGCTGCAGCCACACCACACACCCAGCACACCCAGCACACCCAGCACACCTGCACTCCTGCAGCAGCCACGGTCCAGCTTTGGGGTCTGTGAAAGAGCACTTGCATCACATGCACCTGCATCTCCCTGAGGTGTCCTGGCAGCAACTGGGGCCACAGGAGCAGAGATTCCTGCATTTCCTCAGGTAACACTGAATAGATATTTCTGACAGGAAGTTTTTAGAGAAATATGCGGATTAAAGCATATGGTTTTTACCTGCTTCTGAATATTTTTCCTCTTCTATAGACCTGCTGTATATTAGTGACACTCATTATGCCATTAATTACCCTTATTTTTTTCGCATTAGATATCAATCCTTTGTCTTTGAAGTAAAGATGAATATTTGTATGAATGGCTAATTTGCCAATACTGGGAGCTGTGATCTGAACCAGAACATTCAAGACAAGACAAAAAGAATATGAAATACCCCCTGAAGATACCTTTTATGGGGAATTTGGAAATAATTAAAATCCCTGTATGATCAATGTTCTCTAAAACTGAATTTAACATTTATTGTTAATATCCACAAATATAATTACTATGATATTTGTTTCTCTACTGTACTGAAAAACAAAGAAAAAATCAATTATCATTCTTGTTGTGAAATTTCATCAGAAAATTATATTTATCATATATCATCAACATTATATAGTGCAAAACACAGTCAAAGCTAGGAGCAGCTACTGAAAAAGATCCAGGTAAGTGGAACTTCATGATTAGACAAATGCTATAGAAAGATAAACTAGAATCAAAAGTACTTATGCACTGCTGAGGCCACATGTGGGGTGCCGTGTCTGGTACTGGACTCCTCAGGACAAAAGAGACATGGATCTCCTGGAGTAGGGCCAGTGGAGAGCTATGAAAGTGATTAAGGGACTAGAGCATCTCTCTTTCGAGGAAAAGCTTAGGGAGCTGGGCTTCTTAGGTCTTGAGAAGAGATATCTGAGAGGGAACCTCATCAATGTCTATGAGTATCTGAAGTGAGGGTGTCAGAGCATGGATCCAGACTCTTCTTGCTGGTGCCCAGCTACAGGACAAGCAGCAATGGGCAGAAACTGATGCACAGGAAGTTCCACTCAAATATGAGGAAGAACTTCTTCATTTTGTGGATGACCAGAACAGGTTGTCCAGAGGGGTTGTAGAGTCTCTCTCACTGGAGATATTTAAGAACCATATGGATGCAGTTCTATGCAATGGGCTCTAGCACAACTTTGCATGAGCATGGAGGCTGGACCACCCGCTGTGGTCCCTTTTACCTTACCCATTCCATGATTATATGATTAAATGCAAAATCCATTTGCAATGCTGTGGCAAAGCTAGACAGACTGCTAAGGAATTGCATATTACCATTCATGATGATATATCAGTCTGATATTATTAAATGGAATTGTCTTTGTGCTATTATTTGCTGTTTAAAATGGAAGGAGAAATGATTGTTCTTTACTTATTCAACCTGTCGTGTCAGATCTAAAGAGTTGGGACAATTTTTCTTCATTTTTTTTCTTAACCAATATCAGTGACAGCTGGGGAAATGGTTAACGGCCCATCACACTCAAATTCGAACATTATAGAGAAAAAAGTGAACGTGAGATGTAGCTGTGGTTAAGCTTCTGCACTGGGCTGATACCTCTACTCTACTGAAGAGGTTCCATGTGGATAATGAGTTAGTTTTAAAGAACCTTTTGTGAATCTAGGATTTAGTGTGACAATATGCAGAGTTATCAGACAATTCCCTGCACCAGATTGGAAATTCAACTATTCTTGTTAAATGCCTAAAATCTATGTATGGAAAATCCCAAATCTTTGTTCGCGAAGCCTAGCCATGATGATGTATGGAAATTAGATTTACCTGGGTTCCGTGGGTAAGGATACACAATTGTAGAGCAGGAGGATATTTAAGCCTGCAAACAGTAAATGAAAAACAGAGAAGTGTTTCTGAAAGCTCTTCTCTCTCCTGCACTTCACAGAGGCTAAAGCACTAGTCCAAGAAGCACAGAAACTGAGTTTTAGCTCTTAGCTTCAAAGGACTTAAACGTACGTATCCTTATTTAGAAAAACAAAACCAGTGCCATAAATGGCCCAAAATAGGGCCATAAGCAAAGATATAGGACTGTAAACTAAACTGATATATGAATGTTTGTCATCTGTCCTTTGAATCTGGGCCTTCCGTCTGAAGGCAGGGAGGATCTGCAGAGGACAAAGTGGAAAGTTATCTGACTTCACAGCCAGTTGGAAGGAAGAGCAGAGAGTTTTAGCTATGGAAGCACAATGGGATTTGCTAATGTAATCTAGATGGAAGTTGCAGTGCCTGGGGACAAATGATCAAAGACAACCAAGACTGTGTATACTCAAAACTCAGTAGAAAATAAGGATATTTTAAACAACTAATTCAGGAACAAGATCAAAAGTACCAAAATACTGGAAAACAATTTCCTGAGTATGAAAGTATGCTCATTCAGTAAGGGCAAAATTTTTAACAGAATGACAAAATTTGTCTTCCAAACAGATCTACTTGAAGAATGAAATCTGCACTACAAATGCAATGTGGGAAGCTTGCAGAAGAATTATATAACTTTGCATAGCTTTGAATCAGTGATTGTAAGTAGAGAAAAATGTGTGGAATTTATATGGCAAGAGCCTTTTCCACAGATGTCATTTAGCCCTAGGCAGCCCAACAACTGTTTATGTTCTTTCCTGCTTTCATTTCACACAGCCATTTGGAGATCTCAGATATCTCTAATGTTTAGGCCAAAAGAAAACTGCAAAATTATTAAAAAAAATCTAAGTGTTTAATTAAACTCAACCTTCTATACAAAATAATGCAATTTTTCAGAAGAATTGTATATTGTATTTGTGCTTTCCCCCTTTCAGTTCATAGGTATGGTTTTTAGTGTCTTTCAATAGTCAGAGCCATCAATACACATTTGGCATTTTTGCACTTGTTGCAGGTTATGTGATGTTTCCCAGGGCCAGTAGAACCAAAGCAATAATAAAGAATGTCAGCTGTTTCACGGTCATAACCAAATCACTTCTACTTGTTACCCACTAATGGTATAAATAAATAACCATCTGAGACTCAGCTGGACAAATGCTTGTGGGTGGTGGTTAACAATAAATGTCACTTAGAGCAATTTACTGACTGACTTTCAAAACAGATATTTGTTGAGGATAGAACTATTCAAATTTTAAATTTAAGTTGTTAACTAATAATAAATAATAATAATCACCATATCTATTTCTAGCACAATATTTTTCATCTTTAGCTCTCAAGTTACTCTGCATGAGATGGTAATAATTTTTCCTGTTTTCCTCTTGTAGCCTGGAAAACTGAGTAACAGGACAATGGTAGAACCAGGGCTTGATCTGGGGGAATTTCTGTCACATGACTGAGGTTTTAGGTTGTCCCTGAGCTGTAAACCAATGCATATTACAGATGGTTCCAGTCCAGCTGCCTGTATCTATTGCTAATGCACAAACTGTGCTAGACCAAGTTTTAAAATAACTCACTCAGATACCATCCAGTGGAGGCTTTCTGGCAGGCAGCTAAGGACTGAGCTAAACTACTGCCAGTACCTGAGCCATCTTCAGCACTGTGAACATGTTTTGCAGTCCCAGAAGCAAATGTGCTTGTTGTTTGTACCCTTGCCTTCACAGGCAGCACTGGAATTCACAAGGGGGACTGTCTTAAAACATACCAGTATTGATTTTAATTTCACTTGATGCTCTCCTGAGACCAGTGGCTTAGTGCTACCCACACCAAGATTATTCCCTTGAGCAATAATTTGAATGTATTTCCCCCTTGGTACTAGCCAGCAACAGTTCAATGGGAGAAATCGTGTTATTTGTTAAGCATTCAAAGTAGATGACATTCATAGCTAAAGAGTAGGAAAAAAAAAGAAGATCTGCCAGTCAAGTTGATTCTGGAGGGATACAAAGCTCTCCTAGTCAAAAGCTTCCAAAGTGTTGGGATATGTGCTAACACTCTGCTGAACCCACAGGATTTGTGCACATTGGAGCACAGGAGAAGGAAATCTGAACACTGGAGAAGCAAACATTCTATGGTAGTTTCATCTTGATTTCTAAATAAAGTTTATTTCGCTTGTGCTTTCTCTGGTGTCCCATTTGCAATGGGGAGATAAGGAGATCTGTGCTGGTTCACTGTGAAAGGGAGAGGATTTGCTGCCAAAAGAACACAGTAAAAAGATACCTTTTTACTTCTCAGCTCCAAACTTGCTGGTTTTTTTTCTGAAACAAGAGGAAATCTTTCATGGTTTTATATGAAATGTGGGTATCATTAAAGCTATGTTCCATACGTAGTAAAATAGGCCAACCATGGTCTTCTCATATATCTTATGCTGTTATCTTCTTGACAGAATGGTAATCACAGGTGTCATTTTATCTACCTTTCTTTCCAAAGCTGTTGTTCACACATTTCTGTTTTACCTCACACTGGCATACGGCTTGGCAGCCACTCAGCTGTGTTCTTGTGTGGTTTTGGCTACCCTACTCTGTCTCCAAATGCCTTTTTAATTGACTTCATTTTATTATTGAAAATTAATTTGAACATTATAGGCACAACCTTTAGAACCATTTGCTCACATTTGCCAAAGCTCTTTCATGACCCAAAGTAGGGCATCATAATTATGTATACTTGGCATAGCTCCATTTTCTGTTTCTACAATTTACCTTTTCCTGTGACTCCAGTGTTTATGTAAATAATATAAAAGGATGCTATTATGCATAAATAAACTTCTATTTATATATGTATATATTTATGTATGTACATAATGAATTAAAGTTTCTATTTTTTAAGAAAGTTAGCTGTGTATATTTGCCCCCAGTTGCAGATAAATTTGTCACTTTTTATAGGGCTGTATATAGTAATGGTGGATTCAAGAAAAATGGATTCAGTTCCTAACTTTGTCGTCAGGTCTCTGCACAATCTTTTAATTTTGCTCCCTGACTCAATTTTCCAGCTGTAAGGGGAAGATCATATTATCTCCTTTGCTTGTCTAGCTTGTTCATTTTCTTGGCTCTTAGAGGGTAATAATCAGTTGATGCCTACATGAAGTATATATCACAATGGGTTATGCCTTTGCTTGAACCTGGCAAATCTCTGTGCAGGGACTGAACCGAGGAGCAAATGAGTAGAATGGATAGAGTTTACAGGTGTGTCCACTGGAAACACATTTATTATATTTGGCTTTTTGAAATTAGAAAATACTGTTGATTTGCCTTCTGATTATTTCTTGCTGGAAGCTTTTCAAAGAAGGTTTCTGAATTACATAAGCGTTGAACTATTTATAATTAAATGGAAACATCATTTTGAGACTGATGAAACATAGCTTATTTCTTTATCTTGAGTGGAAATTAATCATTAATTGACAGATCAATGTAATACATTTTTTATTCCCAATCTTCATTGATTCAGCCTGGCTAAATTATATGAGCATGTAGAGCTGAATTAACAACCTTTTTCAAAGGGAAATGAGAAACCTACAGTCTTTGAACTTTAATATCTGCAGCTTTTGGAGTCTTTCTTGTAAATAAGGAATTAGGACCCAAAGGAACAAAAGTTTCTTTATTTATCCAGCCCAAACTTCTATTTTAAACACCTGTGCAGAACATTTAAACCCTAGGTAATTCTTTAGAACCCATTTACAGTGGCTTCCTATTCTTGTCAGTGTCGAAAAACTACATGAATCTTGACCTTAAATCTCATCAGTTTGTCAGACCAGATCATTTGCTGTCTTTCCACATGTTGGGCTTTGTATAATAGGGGCCTTCAGGCCCCAACTGACAAACATCTAACTAAATAGGTTGAAATTAGATTTTGGAGATTTTCTGGGTATGCATCATGTTAGAAGTACAAGGGTTGAAGGCTGAGGCTTTGGGTTTTGGAAGCTGTTTTTGATATCTCTCTGCTTGGACTTGAATTTTATTTCACAAGCTCCTGCTACTGCACTGGCTTTAGAGTTACTGTCTTCCTACTTTTATGAGAAGGGTCTGATTTAACTCAGGCAACTACCTCCAGGAGATCAGTGGTTAAAGTACTCCACCTCAGCATATCATTCCTGTCTGACAGAAATTAAGTCCTAGCAAATCCAGTAGAAAACCAACCCAGTTCTCTTTGGCAACAAATCTTCAGCAGACCTTGAAAAGTGCATTCATTTTATATTTCTGACACTGTACAAGGGAGACCAGTAATGAAGCCTTCTGGGCTACTCTTCTCTACTGAGCATCCAATGAAATCTTTCAACATTAATGATAATACAGAGGACTGCAGAGGTTACCTCCAAAGATGGATTTTCAACTGGCTCACTTTCCTGACTTTCACATTAGTGGGGAGTCTGATCCCCATTCATGTCTGATTTGAAAGCTGAGGCTTTAAAGCAATCCCTTGGTCTAAGCTGTACTTTCTGTTCTACCACCAACAGAGAGAAACATCAAACCCTTGCACTTGGGTTGTCTTCATCTGCTGACCTCAGATGTTTCTGCTACTGTCTAAAAATATTTCCTAAGTTGGCACATTGAATTCCATTCTCAATTCTAGTACAGAGTTTTTTGGAAGAACTTGCATCTGAGAATGCATCAGTGAGCATCACATGATGCTATATCATCTGAACCCTGACTCACACCATCATCCTCATGTAACAGGGAGGGCTGGGATTAGAGGAAAGCCCCAGTAAAGTACATCCACACCGTAACTGTTGCCTCTGGAAAGCTCTACTAAGCAGGTGTTTATTATGATAACTGGTAGAATTGCAAACTTGTTACTTTACTGTTCTTTCTCTTCCCACAATAGTAAGGTAGAATCACTGGTTCTGGGATGTTCACCATCATTAAGTAAAAATCACTTTTCCTAATAAAGCATCTTAAAAAGTAGCTTTAAGCACATGTGTATGTGTGTACAAGGCATTGTTAAACATTTCATGATACCCTTGCAATATGTTGAGTCTTTAATATCATCTGACATATATTTTATTAATATCTATAAATCTGTGACAATATCATGGGTTAGAAACCACCTGCTTTTTGGAAGTAGTTTGGTCCCAGGCCATCTGGCCAACTTGCCACATAGCAAGATTAAAGGCATCTGAGATTGAAACAGAAATTAAGAGTAATTCCTCATGACTGATTCCCTTCAGTGGCACAACAGACATCCATGCAGTAACTTTCAAGTGCTAAAAATAAAGACAAAAATATGGGGCACAGTTGAGCCAGGCATATGATGAGCGATGGTGGGGTTTGGAGTCCTGATTTATTCTTTGATGATATGTAGATAATAAACTGGACCTTCTCCCATTTGCAGTATTTGTTGAAAAGTAGTTTTTCAGCTGGCAATTAATTCAAGGAGGACGATGACCTCGTGAGAAGTTAATGATATTACCATATTTTACATTAATTCTAACATTACACAAAATCACCAAACTCACAGATGTTAAAGATCATGTGCTGGTAGCACAGCAGCTCTTCTACACCTCGATTGTTAGGAATTGTTCCTCAAAAAACATAAAAAAATGGAAGATTACTGAAAGCATCAAAGGTCACAAGCGTCTGAGGCCAATGTGGGTGTTTAGCACATGCAACAAGGCACCCCAGACAGACATACTCCTGAACTTCCCATCCAGAGTGGGGAGAGCTGATTTTCTGAGTCAGGAGTCTGAAAATATGAGGTCAGAGCACAGGAAGGGGTGGAGAGGCAAGAAAGAGGATACGAAAATGCCTAGAAAATGGAAGGTAATTTTGAAGAAGATTAAAGGCAAAAAAATATCATATAGGAACATTTATTTAATATCCAGAAAATTTAAAAAAAGAAAAGTAATTTTTTTTGATAGTATGTCTTGAGATTTTATCTCTGAGATACAACACAGAGCTAATTTTATGCTGAACATGTGCAAATATCAGCATCAGTTTAACTCCAGTAGTAGACCTGTCATGACTCTGGAAGAAAAAACCAATTCTTTTGACTTTCAGATGGTTTAGTCCAGTCTGCTCTTTAGCTTTCCCTGTCAAAGAGTCATAAAGACTTCACATTTTAACCCATATAATATACTCACTCCTTCTATTGTGTTCACAATATTACAGTATTATCTTTATATATTATTGTATTATCTTTTTTTATATATTATTATTATAGGTTATTATCTTTCTCTTTCTAAGTTTAGGATAAAAACTTTCCCCTCCCCCCACCCCCAAATCATAACTTATGTTTCACATAGATGAATATGTTGTATTTTATATAAAACCAAGAATGTGTCATTTCTGTTTTCTCACAGAACTCTTCTCTCACAGTTCTCATGCACTAGGCACTGAGTGTAAGATCGAGGAGGAAAAGGCTGAAAAATGTAAGAAGAATATGTGAGCATGATAAAATGTAGTAAGCTCCTGGTAGACTGTATCAGAGATAGTTTAAAAGTTGAATTCCTATCAACCAGATAAAATTGTTATTTTAAAAAAAGCCAGCAACACAACACTTTTTGACTTCGAAAAAATATCTTACTTTTAGACATCTGTAACATGCAATGGAAATTCTATAAAGTACTGATTTTGAAAATAAACTATTTCATTACTGTATGAATAGAGATGATCTTATTGTGATCATCTTATTGTGAAAGTGTTTGTTTCAAGACAGGAAGTTATGATGTTAACCTTGGGTAACTTTTTCAGATGTTCAAACCAACACTATAACTCTGCTTTAATCCCACATTATCTATAACTGAAGTTGATTAATATCAGCCCAAGAAAATTAATTTTGGTTAGGTATTTAACTTCTAAACAGGTAGAACTAGAAGACTTGAGTCTTCTTTAAAGTGTTTTGGTGTTGTGAGGTGAAACAGGAATATTGAAATACATCCATTGAAAACATCAGAAAAGGTACTATAGGTCTAAAAAATCTTTTATTTTTGTTAAATGTGTTTTTCACTCTTAAATTCTTCTACTGATTTTTAATTATTGTTGGTCTTTTATAAAACTGATAACCACTGTACACTTTCAGTTGGTATTGTGTAGAAACACTTTTTCTTCTTATATTTTGATTTTACAGTTAGATATTTAAGGAAATTTCTCTTCATCCATTAATCTGAGAATGAAATCTTGATCAATATTGACTTTAAAAAATTTTACCTTTCATATCTGGACAGTTTTTCTAAAAAAAGGACAAGAAAACAAACAAAAAATAGTCAATCTGAATCTTCTGTAACATTTGTAATGAGTGAATTCAAAGGGAAGTCTAATAATCAGCAAACAGTGAAATCAAAATAAGTACAATTGTAGACCCTGAAAATAACTTCCATTTTTTTACCACGTTAAAATTAAGTTCTTGTTTTAGAAATGTCCCCTTCCATTTTTCTCTTTTTCTGGGGTTAAAGGCCTCACACATCAAGAGAAGTTTGTTTCAGTGGTATAAATGACCTTGAGCACATGGGAAGTTCTATGAAGTGGAGTATAACAAAGTATGAAAACAGAGAACAATTGTTCTGAGGGTTGTTTGTTTGTTTTAAAGTAACCACTTACAGCTAAGAGTGCTCTAGATTTTTGGGGCTATCAGGGACCTCGAGAGGTCTTCTAGTCCAGCCTCCAGGGTGGAGGACAACTGAGGCTATTTTCACTGAATGTTTATCAAAATTCTACTCAAAAATTAACCATGATAGTATGCTATAACCCTACTCATTAATCTGTTCTACATCTTAATTATACTTATCACCATGATAAACTACAAGTGGAATTCAGACCTTCCTGCTGAAGAAAGGGAAAGAACATTTGTTTGTGTTTGCAATCTACTTGTATTTGAGGACTGAGATCTTATTGGATAAGATGGTTATTGGATAAGTAGAGAAAAAATATTTTATTCCATGCAGACTAATGAGTTGCCTGGGTCCATAACAAAATATAATTCAGACCTATTTATATAATATAATACAGTGCAGCTGCGTTGACCTGAAATTTGCTTCGGAAGATGACAGGTGAAAAACTCACTGCTGAGAAACATCATGGAGGGAAAAAGTGTAATATTTTTATATCATTTTTTTTTGGCAGATAATTAATGCAAGCTCAACTTTACAGAACTATTAGAACCGAGTCGAAATGAAAATAAACAAAATACCCTGCCTGTATCTGAAATGTTTTTCCTGCAACTTCATCTGCATTGAAATATCCAGGAAAATTTTTATTTCAAATCAATTTTGGAAAAAATTCAATCAGCTCTAACCATCTGTTGTCTTACTGAAAATTCTCTGTGCAAATTGGTGTTACCAGTGTTTAAACATGATGATTCAAATCATTTAACTCTTTAAACCATTAACAATTCTGTATAATTTTTTACTTCTTCATAAATGGACAAAGCTGAGCACTCTGTATCTGAGTACAATGGAGGCTGAGCACTCTGTGTCATCTTCACTTAGTTTTCTATGTACAAGGAGGCAAGTGACATGACAAGTTTGCCCCTGCTCAGCACTCATGACAATTATAGCTGGTTTTTAAAAAATCACATTTAAAAATAATATCTGTTTTTGCTTGGTTTTGAGTTCAGATCATTCATTTGATCTGCCTGTACAGATCTTTTTGATTAACACTCAGTGCTCTACTACTAAAAGCTAATTTTGGAAATGAACACCTAGATATTGTCTGAGATCTCCTGATAAGGATCCAGGAGCTGGTGAGAAACCCAACATGTATAGTGGCATGCATGAGTCTTGTGAATGGTAACACTATGTGCAGTGTGTTTTCCAGGGTTTTCCAATCTGATTTGTGGGTAGAATATTCTGGTCTAACACTTCTCAGCTTGTTCCCTGATAGACAGTCTACTTTTCCCTTCCATCCTAATTATAGCCCCATATATCACCCTGAGTAATTTCCCTAGTTAGCAACAACTTATATTTTACATCTCTCTTCCTTTTAACTTCAGAGTCCATTCAGCTCTGTGCCTGGAGTGACTGAGATATCAAAGTCAGCCACAGGTTCCACATTTTGAATGGAAAATAAATTATCAATATCAAACCTGAAGGTAGCTTTGATTATCTTCACCACCACTGGTTCTCTATGGCTTTACCACTTTGTTCAACTGCACTGTACCCATTCTGTTCCCAGGGTATCTTAGGGAAAAGAATGGTTATAGCATCCAGACCTATTAAAGCATGAAAAACATGTTGTATATGTAATTTGTGCAGGTGTATAATACAGCCTTTACACAGAAAAATCATCCCCTGTCTTCCTAGGTGATGGAGCTCTGTTGTTCTGTTGGTCAGAAATGGGAACATGATAGAGCCAGGAGAAGAGAGTTCATGATTATTCTTCTTTGAGAATTTTACCACTGTCCATTTAAGCATCTTGATTTTTTTTTTTTT
>NW_020884883.1:12263739-12282325 GCF_003945725.1 Corapipo altera | reverse complement strand
ATCTGTCTTCGTTGTCTACTTTATCATTCAAATATTATATGTGAAGAATAAGTATCTTCTATGGACTTGTTGAAAGAAAATAATCCACCTGCAACAGCACTCTTGGAAATCCTCATGTGTTGTGAACAATGTTTATTCCATGTATCAGAGTACTTTCTTCAGATTGCTTCACTTTTTATCTCATTTGGGTTTAGTAGTCCTAGACATGAGCAGATCTGAAACCATGTTGAGGGAGCAGGTCTGAAACAATGCTGAAGTGCATTTCAAGTTAGACTGAGTTGTAACTGGTGAATTAGAGTCCTGTCTAAATTATCCAAGAACTGAACATGTGTTTTCTGAACCATGACTGTGGAGAGAAGCAACCAAATTTTTCTTATTTTCTTTTTTAACTGCAGAACTTTTTTTTTTTCACACCCAAACATTAAGTTAATGAAACATGCAATACTAAATCCCTACATTTAGACAATATTAAGGTGGAAGCTGAAGCTGCCTGTACAATCCAAAGAGGTTAGTTCTCTAATCTAAGTGCTCTAATTGCTGTGTGGAGGCACACACTTCTCTCTACTGACTGTAGAGGGAACCTGGGCACCAAAGGTAGGTGCTTGCAGAGGTGGTGTTAGTGTTCTCCACTGTCTGCAAGATTCCTTACAGGAATGGCAATTAAAATGTATGGTGTGTGTCCATCTCTTGGGCTACTCTTTGGAAGTAGAATATGCATTGCACACAAGCAGGTACACACATGGGCTCCTCATTTGCAACATTTAACATGAAACATTCATCTTTGAAGTTAATTATTAGGTTTATATTTTAATATTAGAAATGAGTACAGCTTCTCTATATGTAAGTTTGTTTGGATGGTTTAGCCCTTTTTAGTTTATATTTCCAGTACATGTTTACAGACCAAAAGTGTGCAAAAATTAAAATTAAAAAAAAAAGAAAAAAGAAAAGAAATTAGTAACATTAAAAAAGATTGGCCTGAAACTCTTTATTTAGTGTTACAGCTACAAAAACTTTCCATAATATATAAATGTGTTTAATATGACTGTGGTGAAGAAGCAGAGAAACAGTAACTTTTTCCTTTACCACTGAATATGGAATTTATTTATTGGCTTCATAAGAATGTGGATTTGCCAAGATTTTTTCTAAAGGTTTTTTTTTTTAATTTATATATATTCCTTCCTATCTTCTACTTTTCTTTATATCCACAACATTTCATGGACATAGGTGAATCCAAGTCTCATTCCCTTAGATTTACTTAAAATAGTGCCTTTAGGACAGCTCTTTCCATCTTATTTTCTTTGGCTCCAGCAGTATTTTCCAGGTCAAAGTTAGCTTGCTTTGCTCATTCTTTAAACCAGCCTGTGAGCCTGTGAAACATCAATAGCGTTGCACTGAGCTGGAGCTAACAAACCCCATGTCTCAGCAGCATTGATTTTGTTTGAGGAGTTTTGCTCAGCCAGTCTTTGACGAGTCAGCAGGAGGGAATCAGGAAAAGAATAAGCCTGTAAACCTTAAGACATTTTTCTGAATCTTACGCAGCAACACTCAAACTGACAGAGTGTCTTTGCCCTATGAGTAGCTGAGTGAGTCGTCATCCTTACAGATGCTAAAAAGCTGTCTAGACATGGTCTTGAGCAACTGGGTCTGGGTGGTCCTGCTTGAACAGGGAGGCTGGACAAGATGACTCTCAAATGTCCCTTCCAACCTCAACTATTCTGTGATTCTGCGAATTTCATGCCAGTGTGCTTATGGCATTTTTTCATAGCATGAAAGGTCCATTTTCTTGATAGGTCAAGTGTAATAGTAACAAAAAAGTGGCTTAATTATTAGCTAGGGAAATTAATTATGCATAATGCCTATATCTTGACCTTTGCTTTGAGCTACAGCAGCTTGTACCTGGTTCAAAAGGAAATCTATATTTAGCATCATGAATATCAGCCTCAGATAAAATGGAGAAATAACTCTTAATAATTCTTCAAATAATTAAGACCGCGAACTTGTTTTGCTTTGCTGTTACTTTTTCTTTCATAATTGCTAAAAAGCCATCTGAGAAACCTCCAGGTTCACAGCTATCTCTAAATAACTGATGGAACAAAAAATGATTTCAATAAGAACTGTCATAATTAATTGGACATGGCTAATATATGTAATGCAACAGAAAAACACTTGCAGGCTCTGCCAGATATTTACCTAAAAGAGACACATTACACAGAACTTCTTGGAGAGATGAGAGTTTGACCTCCCCCTTGTAAAGTCTTGCCAATCTGCTTGTTTCAAAACACAGTTCTGAGTGGACCTGGATGTGATATCTTTGATGGGTAGAGCAAAAGCTTTCCAACCACCAAGACCATGAAAGGATCTATTGAATTTTAGGCAGCCACACAAAATAGTTTCACGAAGGCCAGATGAAACGTTTCATGGACAGGCAAGGATCTTTGGAATTTTAGGCACCCACATAAAATGGTTTCATGAAAGCCAGATGAAACCTTGCAGATTCACAGGCGGTTAGAAAGACTTGTGCTACTTTTCTGCAGATTCAAGAGAGTAGCTGATGGAGAAGGAGCAAAGAAATGTGATAACTATCGAGGGAGGTGGAGGTTGAGTATGCAGAGACCTACAATGGGTTATACAGGTGCATTGTTGTCTTTCTGTCACATGCTTGCAGAAGTTCAGGTAAGATTCAGCTCCAGACTCAGCTAAATACAGAGGTCAAGATGTAGGCATTCACATGTAAACTGCTCATTCACCCACAGTGCCAGTGAACTGAATCTTTGCTGGGTCTCTAGACTGCACCAGTGTGCTCACAGATACTCTACATTCAGCTCCAAACTTCAAACTGAAATCTTTCCCTTTGTCTCTGAGAAACAGATGTCCCCAGCGCTGGGAGAGGACAGCTGTATTTTGGTGGTTGCCAGGGACTCTCCTTGTGCATCAGGCATCTGCTGGTCCTTTCTCCAGTAGCTACATATGGAACCAGACATGGGGTGCAAAGTGTTGTCAGCAAGAGTCAATAGCAGCATCCTTTGAAGAGCTCACTCTCATGGTTTCTCTCTTTATGACAACCCACCTCTTTTACCCATGTTCACTGTGCTTCAGCTGATGGTATCTCTGCCAGCTCTGCTTCAGGGGAGGCTTCTCTCTGACCTATGGCATCCTCTTGGTTGGCTTTGCATGGGAACAGGATGGTAAGGAGAGCATCTAGCAGCAGCCACTGGTTCCATAGTGGTTCAGGGGTTCTTAGAAAGGTGATCCTCACTGGGGAGCTCAGCTGCAGTGAGGTGCCACCTTGCCTGCGAGGGAGGAAGGCCTGGGGGTCCTCAAGACCAGCCTGTGACAGCTTGAAGCCTGTTGTCAGCCCAAAGCACTGAAACCCTGTTTTTAGCACTGAAAAGGCTACCCCTGCTGTGGCTTGTTTGTAGAATGTCCTTGGAGGTGATGACTGCTATACAAACAGCAAGCAGTAAAGTCTCATTAGAATGTAATTAGTTATTATTGCCTCAGATGGTTAAGATTTGGATTTTAAGTTTGGATTCTTAATCCATCCTGCCACAGTTTATTATAGAAAATAGAAAATACAGGGAAGGAGAAAGTGGAAGACAACAACAGTGCTACTGTCTACCTAATCTTTCTGAAAACAAGCAGGAATTGAGGTAGCACCGAGCCAGATGCACCAGCTGTGGCCAAGACCATGCAGAAGTGACATTGGGGTTAAATTGTGTGAGCAAGAATATAAGTTAATTCAGCACTTTCTGTCCAATTCTTGAGAGGCTTCATCACTGCACTCGGAATTCATTTTGTAAAATAGTTTTATTTACTTTATTTTCCAAAACAGAGCTAAAGCAACTTTATTTATTACAGCAAGGAAGAAACCTAATATGCTTCCTTTGGACTGCTAATTGTGGCTGTACCAAGGAAGGGAGGTCCATGAGGCTTGTTACTCCTTGTTTGAGGCCAGGACTGGAAGAAGGCATTTGTCCCATTGAAATATTTGTTCCTTGGCAGGTTTCTTTATGTTGGCGTCTTGAACCTCACTGCTTGGTGCCTCATACTGGGACAACTTTTAAGCAGGTTGCTATTAAAAGGATGGAGGAATATTCATTTGGCAGGGTTTTTTCAGAATGAACACTATGTTATGGCCCATTGATTCTCACTCTCTGCTCACATACATCAAAATGCAAAGTGCACTTGTGAGATGTAGTTCTCCTCCCATTGTTACTGAATCTTAAGGTAAAAATTTTATTGGCTTTGGTGGAAAAGATTTGGGACAATTAAAATTTTAACTCTTCATACTATGATCACACAGAGAACAAAGTCACATTACAGGTTTGTAGTCTGAATGTGAAGGTGAGTTCACCTGATCCTGAGCTAAGTATTTTTCTGTATATTATAAAATCTTTGAATGTGGTGAGCAGCATGTGTTTCAATATGTAGTTAATTGGGTAGAAAAAAATCCAGATAGTGAACAATCATAACTTCTTGCAGTTTTCACTCCATGTGCCTAGGGGATGCCCAGACTGATGCACAACTCTCTATGGGCAGAGGCTGAAAGTTCATCACGACAAACACCTCGTATCTACCAGTGTATGGGTCAGTTCCTGCAAGGAGAGCTGAATAGTGAACTTGTGCCATCTTTAGGGAAAGCTAAGGACAATTTGTGTGAGAGCTGGTTAAGAAAATGCTTAGTTTTTTTCCTTAGCTACAGTTTCTCATTAAGGTTTTTGAGGGGAGGGAATCTCCCTTCCCTGTCCCCACAGATTAAATATTTAGTTTCTGAAGTGTTGCTATGATGCTTCAGAGAGGTTGTAGCTGTCACTGTTGACCTCTTCAGGAGTTAATTCAAGGTGATGTGACTTGTGCCCTGACCAGCCATGATGCTATGCAGAAAGAGCATGAGGTGGCAGCTTCATGATTCCTCGCTGAGCTAAACTGCACTGAGGTACCATAACAGTTCAGAGATAACTTAATTCAATTTTCATCTCATTTTTTATTTGCAAGATAAAAAATACTGGTTTTTTTTCTTTTCTATAAAAGATTGTTTGGAAAAGACCTGTAATTTGACAGAAAATTTTCAACAGTCTGTGCACAAACTCTCATGGCATCAGGCCTGAATTATTTCCAGTGCTATATTTGTAATGCCTTCTGAGTAAACAGATTTATTAAATTGCTGTAATAGCAGGTTACCAGTGATTCAACATCTGTGTGAATTATGTAAGTAAGGATAAAGCATGTTAACCCCAAAACTTCATCTCACAGCCCACCTGTGTCTGATCTTTCACAAACTACATACTTTTCCTCAAAAATCTTTGTTCTTTGGGAGCATTATGTACACAGTTTGACTTGAGTATCTCTAACTAATCCTCCCTTGTCCCAGGTGCTGACTTTATGCTGACTGGATTATATGAACCAGGTGAAGACTAATACTTAGTATTTCTAAAACAATTTTAAAAAACCCCCACAATTCTTAGTATTTTTAAAACAATATACTTTAGACAGTGCAGGCTGTGCACAGAATGAAATAACAATATTGATGTCTATCAATGGAACAAAGCTGATGGTCTAATAAAAAATTAAAAATATAATCAATACAACATATCATTTATTTATTGTTACTTTTATCATCTTTTATGTAACCATATTATGGAATTAAAATAAGAAAGGAAGAACACACTGTAAGGGAGGGAAATGAAGATATAGAGAAGAGCAAAGTATGTTTTTTTTGAGAAGAGAACTAAAAAATCAAAGAACCTGTGGGATAAAGGAAGGTACCTCCATATGTCAGGAGCTGCACTGACCTGTTTGAGTGATGAGTTGCAGCACAGCGAACATTATGACACAGGGCATGTAACAATATGCCAGTGCAAGAAAGGTTGCAGAAATGTCACCTAACAACTCACACTACACACCTTCATTACTGGAGTCATCCAGTATCATGACCTTTTTGCATTCAGTGTTAGCCACTGTGATGAAAATGCACACTTAACATATGTGTTCTGGTTAATATTCACTTATGAAAACATTCTTTTAACACAACAAATACAGCAACAAAATTACAAAACAAATGATCATGAAGTGATTGAGCAGGCTGAAGGAGTGTGACGTAACTGAAAACTGTGGTTTTGTTTGTGTGTTGTTCAAAATCTAAAAAACCTATCAGTTCGGGGAAACTTAGGGATTTGACTCCACTGGAAACACTTTATGTTTTTAAATAACATTCTGATAATCTTATCACTGCATGGAGTTTCAAGTTGGCAGTATTCCACCTGAGTGATGCTGGAGCTTGTTCAGGTGTGACATAATCTGAGGAAGGGGGGCAGGTAACCACCAAACTTAACCAGGTTGTCTCAGGGTAGGTAACACGTGTGGTACACGCAGCTTAAGGAACCCATTGCTCAGATATCCTCTGTTACCAACACAATTACAGAGTTATTGTGAGAAGGGGTTTAAGTCTTGCCAGGAAATGTCTCAAGAGTCTCACTGGAAAGGTTGGGACAACTTTTCCAATTAATTTTGCCATGTATCTGAAGAAAAGAGTCAATAATGACTAATTTGTAGAAAAAACCTGACAAAACTAAACAAATTAACAATTTTTATTTACTATGTAATGCTCATGGGACATGTTAGGGTTTTTTTGTGAACAGACAAACCCCTCTGCTCGCAAGTGAAGGACAGAACAGTTTTATGCTTCTTTTACCCTTCTTTCTTTTGATTTTTGACTTTTCAAATCTTCGAGCAGAGGTAATCCATGAGAAAGATCTGGGCAAGAAACATAAAGCTCTTGGTATCCTCCAACCAGCACTCCGTCAGGCAGCAGTAGTGTGAACAGTTGTGTCAGGAGATGTCAAGGGAACATCCCCTTGGATGGGGGGACACAGAGAGAACTTATGGGCAGTAATGAGTCATGAAAAGCAGATGGTCAACCCAGAAAGTACCCGTTTACAGATGATGGTCTTACACCAGCCAGGGATTTTATTTTATCACTTTAAATTGAATACCCACCTGGGGAATGGGAGTAAATGTTTGCACTCTATCTTGCTCCACTCGTGGATAAAATTATCAAATAACCACCTCTGAAGCAAATTGTCTTCACAGCTCAGTACTCTCTTCTGTCTTGTTTGCAGATTCCTCCATGCTTCTGTAGCTAATGTTGAAAAATTCACCCTCATCATGCCAGGTGTGGGAGGCACTCACAACTATTACATAGAAAGATGCACAAAATTTGATTAATGATTTCTTGACCAATGTAAGACATACAGACTAAATATCTGAAAAGGCCAGAAGCTTTTCTCTTTGCCCATAGCAGCTTTTAAGCTGTCACTAATTCCTTCTCCCAGACAGCTGTTATGATATTCTTTAGACCCCTGTCTGAGGTGGAGCTCCTGAAAAGTGATAGACTGGAGTGTGTTGATGTCTCTAGGGACCACAGTGTTATTACTTACAGAGCTGCATAAGCTGGCAAGTAAAGGAGAGCTTTGCACTACAGGTACCCCTGCAGAACAGTTTAAGTACAGCTATGAGCATAAATCACACAACCTCAAAAATACTCCTGGGAAGCATAACTCAGACAATAGGTGACATTATATTAAGAGTAGTTTTCTGTGAGTTCCTTCTTGCTTTCAAGGGGTAATGTTATACTTGTAATAGCAGAAAAATTGCTAAACAACAATTCCCATCAAACATGTACTAAATTGTACTTTTCTGGTCTATCCTTGCTGTCTGCTTTAGGGTTCTGTTCCTGGCAAGCTGTAAGAGGAATCAGAACAGAGATCCAGGTAATATGATTGAATGTGTAAGCAGCATAGTTCTTTTCCTCTGCAGACAAAGTAACAGACCTCACAGGGACTAGTAGATCTCATTCTGATGTGCTAAGGCTTTCTCAGGAAAGGAAAGCAAAATCCACAAAATATTTTAGCTTCTTTTTTCTTTTTTTTTCTCTCTCTGAATATCAGAAAAACAGTTTTACTTTCATACGGAAGTTATACCTTGGAATAAAGAAAAATACAACAAAAAAAAAATCCACATTCTTATCTTTCCATTTTCATTTTGCTAGAAAAAGCAGTTCTTAGTCCATATTTGCTGTTTACCTCTATCCTTTCCATCTCCACCTCTCTCTACTTAAGATTTACTTCTAAATTTAAAATAGAAATCTTATCCAGAATGTGATAGCAAGAAAATTATCTGTTGTGTTAAGACTTCTGCTTCTTCAGGTTCACTGACAGTCAAGTTCAGGAAGCTTTTATGGCCAGCTAACCCTGTACGCTTTATTTGCAGTGTGTTAATTTGTCACTTGGTCAGAACACACAGTTATCAGGTCCAGGTTTGTGAAAAAGAATGAGCTGAAAGACCAAAGTGTGAGAAGGTGTTATTCTTTCAGAGTTCATCTCCTAATCTGATCTGTGGATTAGCAAACTTTTGCGGGTATGCAATTGAAATCTTTGCTAGTGAGGATAAAAAGAAAGAAGGTCAGATACTGTAAGTATTTAAATCACCAACCTCCCCTTGAATTCAGCAGACATTGGCACATTAAACCTTTGGATGTCTGGATCAGGGACTGCTGCAGGGATTCCCCATTCAATGTTTGCAAATAAATGTGTATTTCTGTAGATATGAAACTTGGGTCCTACAGAGTCAGGACTGGTTTGGAAGTGAAAATGAGAAGCTTTGTTTGATGAAGGGAATAGCCTGGTCCTTTAGTTCTGGTTTTTAATTTGAGAAGAATTTCAACTTCTCTGACTCTTTCATGTTTCCACATTCCATTTTCAAATGTTGACTAGTTTCAAAGCAAAGTCAATAAGATATGAAAACAATACAAAGGTTAATCTTTGTTCAGACGTGTTGTTTGATAATACAGCAGTTACTGGATCCTGTAGTTGCTGGTTAACCCTATAGGGAGTAGGTACAGCACCTCATCAAATTTAGTACCACTAGAAACTTAACACAAAGAGGAAAATGTCGTTATATGATATTTAATTTTATTATCAGTAAGATGGAGACTATGCAGTGCGATAGCAGAAGAACAAAATATAAATGATTTATCTCAAAGGAATTGTTCTATAAGAACAGATACGTTGTTATGACAGTGCATAATGTGAGAGAATGTGTGGACTTTGCAAAGTACCCTGTATTGACAGAATATATTGCTTCTAATAAGTATGAAGAGGAGCATTTTGTATATAGATCAAGTAGCAACTGCAACTAAGGGTTTTCAGTAGAAACATCTGAAATAGCTGCACATATTTGAGCTACTGTTGGGTACTAAAGTTACAGCCAAGATGATTTCAAACCTGCAAGACAATAAAGAGGTACTGAAAGCCCAGGGCTACAGACAGATGAAGGTTTTCTAAGAGGTCATTCCCCTTTAAATATGATGCTACAAACTCTGACAGTCCTTGGAAAAAATGTAACTGACGGAAGAAAAGGACAGCATGAGACAGCTACAGCCTGCTAAGTGACAGGAAACACACAGAGCAGACACTTATATATTGAGTAATCTTTCCCAAGAATCTCTGAGAGGAGAGCAGGAGTCTGTTTCCTAGGCTTTGTGCTTCACTTTTTGTAGAGATATTTGGCTTATCCAATCCATGATATTTAAACTGCATTGTTAATGTCATATTTGAAAATACCTACATTCAAATCAAGTTTTAAGGGCTTGAATCCTAAGTCTCCTGAGCAGTTAAGCGATTTGGCAGTCACAGTTGAGAAAATCCTAAGCCTGCTAAAAATCAGTGTCTGTCTTGTAATTTGACCATTCATAAATTTATCTGGGTAAAATCCAGTTTTCAGGCTACATTTGTCCCAGTTAGCGTGAAGGTGGAAGGTGGGGATTTATCCACTGATGCAGCAAAGAGGAATGATCAGAGGAAGAAAAGTCATTTTGGATGAACACTGGAGTTTGGATACATGATCCCCTACCGGCTTTCCACAGCACTGCACTTATTTCTTGCTGATCATTACAGAAGAGCAGAGTACCTGCCAATCCACAGGAGAGTCTCTGCTTGCCAGGACTGGCACCAGGTAATTTTCCCTTTCTTCAAGCTCATGCCATTCCTCTACCTGCTCCCTGTCTGACTCCTTTCTTCTGGGGTAAGGCTGGAGGACTCAGACGCCTCAGTTTAGAAAGTGCTGCTAATGCTTGCGGACTCATCTGGATATTACTGACAGGGATTCTGACATTCCCAAGAGCTATTGCCAGAGTGAGTTAAGGGAACCTAACGTCCTTCCTGGGCAAGAACCTGCCCAACAATTGCACTACAGATATTAAGTCAAATTGAAGCTTTTTTAATGGAGAGAAGGAGACCAGAAGGGGTTGTGGAGATTATACTTGCTGATAATATTTTGATCATAAAGAAGAGTGGCTCAAGAAGAACCTTATGAAAGGAAAGAAGGAAGTTCACAAGAGAGTTTTTCCCTTATTCTCAGAGAGTTCCATGTTGGTACTGGAGGAAACTACCACTCTCTCTGATTTGTTTTTTACAGTTACCACATATGTGAAAAAAGATGAAGACAGACATCTTGAGGTGAGAAGAGCACAGTTCCTATGTAATTAGTGTTTGTGAAAATATTGCTCTGGTGTCCCTGATAAAAGGAGTCTTCCATCCGAGCCGTTCCTCAGCATCTGAAACCTTGTAGAGCTAACATCTCATTTCTTTGCTACTACAGTTTGAAACCAAAAAATATTACTGTTGATGCAACTCAAAGACTATCTGATGACTATTGGAGTCTGTCTATACCTTTTAGCAGGATAAGATGCATGTTTTTTTTGATTGATGCTCATTCTGAATGCTGGCGAATCATCTGGCAGAGGGCAAAATTATCCAGTGACCTAATGTCCTGTCACTGATACACAAACAATTATATGAGCACTGATCCACATAACATCCGTTATGTGAATTTGAATGCCCATCTGTTCACTCCAGATTAATTGTGACACTGATAGCTCCACATTATGAAACTGTTATTTTTTTAAAGCCTTCTGTGAAAAGCAAAACCCCTTTTCCATTCCCCGCAATTCCAAACAAAACAAAAGCTCAAGCACAAACAAAACCAAAAAATGATCACTTTTCCAAAAAAGTGCAGGTTCATAAGTTCAAATATTCCCTTCACTGCCAGACAAAGCACATCAGGACCCAAGGGAATAGGTCATAGTATAAAATGTGCTTAGAAGTTAGAAAGAAGATATTATTCTTCACGCAACCTTTTGATCCTAAGTAAGGTTTAAAGCAATACTGAAAGGTTCAATTTATCTTGTTTAACATTAGATAACAATGTGAATGCCTGTATCTGAGCTAATCACCCTTTGAGGGAACAATTCCCTTGACCTATTTTGTATGTCTACTTTAAGACAAGACAGATTTGCACCAGAAGTGCTTCTCTCTGCTTTTCCAGCTCCCTAAGGGACTTTAGTATTCGAGATCTGATATGGATACTACAATGTACATGTCTGCATTTGGTGAGGTCAATTGCACCCTCAACTAATTTGCAGGTAAATTGATTAATTTTGCGTGTCACAATATCTTTAACTGCATTTTCTTTTTGTTGACACCTAATTCTTCTCAGATATTTTGATTTTTTTATATTTTAACAGTTCCTCACTAATCTGTGAAATTACAATTTTTGCTAGCTCTGTCCTTCTATTGAGCCAGAGCAAATAACCCAAAAATTATCATTACTTAGCATTTGTATCATTATAAGTGATCCCACTTGCAACATATGTCTTAACACCATTTTTAGTGGACTCCACTAGAAATTGTCTCCCAGATCTCTCAAATGTACTCTTAAATACATGTTTAATTTTCTGATATTTTGCAATGTAGCTATTAATTTTGAGATGTGCACTTTTAAAATAGTGCCATTAATTTTTGCATGTATGTAAATATATATGTACTTATGTGTTTTAAATATCTTTCATCTAGAAAACTGAGCAACATGTTTTAATCCACTGGTTACTTGTATGAAGTCTATTAGTCATAGAAGCTGTTATACCATTTTGCTACATTCCATTAACAAGTGCTCAAAATCGATGAATTAATTCAGTGGAGTCATACCAAAGATGCGCCTTAGCTTTGACAGGAGTAAAACCAGAAATTGCACTGCTTCATAAGAAGAACTGACAGTGCTATTTATTGCTGATATTATTTCAAATGATCCATAATAATCCTACTATTTACATACAAAATATTAATTGTCTGTTCTCTGAACTATAATGCACAATTCATTATTTCCATACCATTTTGCTATGGCCAGTAATGGGTAAGCATTATTTTCTCCTGGTTTTGGCTAGAAAATGTTGATAACATTGTACTTGGAATAAGAAATTATGATAGCTCAACGTATCCCTAAGATAACATCCTTACATTAAGGCTTACATTTTAGTTACAATTTCATACTCTGGCAGTTTTTGGGTGCTAATTTGCAAGTTAAAGCTGGGATTTAATTTACCCAGTTGAAGAATTTTAACAAATTTTAGTATTCTTGTATCTGTCCCACTTAATTCTAGATGTTTAAAATGCAGAGTCTTTTTCCATCTGGCCTAGTCATTCCATACTCCTTTATTGGCAATGGAGAGAAATAGGTAGTTCTGTAGAACAATCCATCTCATCCTAACTCAGACATGAAGAACAGATGATATGAATCATTCACTTGATGCATTTATTCCTGCACTGATCATGGTAGGGTCCCACTTCTAATGAGTTGGTTTGCCAAAGGTAAGTACTGACTTCCTTGTGTAATAACTGAGAGAAATAGTTGTATTTGTCAGTTGTTTCAAGACCTACACAGGATAGAACTTCTCTTAGTGTAGCTATACATCTGGTTTAAGTGTGCAGAAGCTCCAAGAATACATATTGTTTACAGAAGACTGATTATGCAGCAGCAGTCGTGGAGGTCTTCTGAGACAGAAGAGAAATTTTACTGCCTGGTCTTAAACTGGAGTAAAGTTTTATGTGCTATACAACCTGTTTATATATATGCCAAATACACAGTAAGCATCTTGCAATAATTCAATATAAGAACTCCATTCATGATTTTATTAAGGTGCCAGACATTATAGGTGCAATTAATCTCATCTGTCTTGTATAATAAACATGTACAGTGTCAAAAGGTGAGCCATGATCTAGGTTGTCTCTATAGCTAACCAAGAGAGGAAGGCACTTTCTCTGTCCATCTAAACTTTTTTTGCAGTTTTTGTGGCCTTTTTAAATACCTACCTTAGCATGAGAGAAGCAATTCTTTAGAAGCCCATTTACCTCCTGTGCAGCTCAGACACAGAGGTTTACCTTAGCAACATCTACCTCAGATCCAGTGAATCCCACTCAATTCATCTCTGGAAAAAGATATCTCAGATTGCAAAACGTGTACAATTTTACTTTTGTTCAAAAACTCTGAACTTCATTGAAGGACTAGTGAAGTATGCTGAGTAAAGCACAACAGAGCTGCATTGACTCCAGAACCGAGAAAAGAAGTTACCCCAAAATATCCTGGTCACAGTACATCATTCCCTGCATGCTTACACAGATTTTTGTGGTGTAGTCTGATTGATCACTCTATTCACAAAACAATTCCATTTGCTGAAACCTGATATAATTTTGAAAATAGCTGAAAATCTTAGCACATAGCTTGTTTTTAGCCTAAAATACTGGAACAGATCTCAGTTTGACTTTCATAGTTTGTGCAAACCATATGGTCTCATGACGTTGCCTGTCATGTTGCCTCTGTTTTTCCTTTAGACATCTATATTCTTTGACAAGGGGAAATAACAGCAAATCTATATCCGAAATTAGATTATTTAACAGATAAGAACCTGCATACTAACTTCCTTTTTGCACAATCAGGCATTAGAAAGACAGGTTATGGTCACATTTTTTCAGAAAACTTGAGTATTGGAAAGTTTAATATTGTTGCAACATGAAATGATAAATGTTTTCTTCTAAGTGTACCTGCATCATCTTGGGGCTCTGTGATATGATGTATCTACACATTTGGTTGGGTTGTGACATCTTTTTTTCTGAATATTGTTCCAACATTTCTACTAGAGAAATAACCAGTATTTATATATAATAAGTGTATTTGATTCCGTGAGGGTACTTCTTAACAGCCACTGACATTAGCTACCACCTATTTCAAATTCTATGCAATAAAGTGAATCAGTTATTGATACAAGAGATTAAACTGGGAAAATTAAAGTAAGTATGGTATTTTTACATGATATTTTCTTAAAAAAAACCCACCCCAAACAAAGAAGATGATGAAGATAAATTTTTCCCCTTTATGACTCCATTCAGTGTAAAGCGACCTATTCCCTACTGACAGTTCAACAGCATCATGTTCTTTCTTAATGAATTTCTGTCATAATTATTGTAGAAAGTCATAGTGCTTAATTTCTTACAGAAATGAAGTTTTGCATTTAATTCCTTTTCTCTGTCTTTAAAATATTATTCAATTTACATATAGATAGAGCTCAACATTTCAGCAGGAAATCTGATTGTGAGAACACAAAACAGCAATTTTAAGAGATTAGATAGCACATACATAAGGCAAGTAGCTTATGTTGTCATGTGTCAAGCTAATGTGTAAGAATTGTTTTTTTAACAAATTAAAACAAATACTAAAACATACCAACACAACGTTATTTAAAATCATCCCTTATTGGTACCTCTCTGGAAAAGTAAAGAAACACCACTGTCACAGCAAAGTGTAGTTTAATTCATAATATGATCTATTCTTAATATTTATATTTTGAAACATAAACAAAATTACTGACTAGAAGACTTTTATTCAAAGCAAAGTTGATGAAAATTTTCACTTCAGTAAATTTTACAAACTGCATATGTAGGCTGAAAATCAATTTAATTGCTAATAAAATCCAGATGAATTGGGGCTCAAGCAACATCTTTGCAGATATACAAATAACTAATGTACTGCAACTGTTAAATCAAAAATCTCTTTAAGTGAAAAGCAGTATAAAAATGTAATAAATGTTACTATAATTAAATCCTGACATTTCCAATAAAAATGAGGAATTTTTATTGTGATAATTATCTGAGCCAACCTGAAAAATCATGCCATTTAAATTTTCTGGAATGGCCTGCAGTCATCTTGTGTCTTGAGCTGATTATTTTTATTATACTGTGCAGTATGTTGGCAAACGCAAGGCTGAAATTATCATATAGAGGAGTATAAAGGTCAAACCAAGAAAGCTGCCTTTCACAATAGACTTTCTGAATGGCTTTGGTAATGGTTCTGTCAGTTACTCACAGGATATCAGATCAGTTAGGCAGCAATGTAAGCTTTACGTTCACTGAGCTTAGATAAAATAACCTTCATTAAAAAAAACCCTCAAAAAGTAAGTATTGTATTTTGGTTCCAATTAAGTATGTAACTAAAGAAATATTGATTAAAAAAATTAAAACTATATTTTATCTAATTTAGATCCACTTCACTCAGTGATAATTGGAACCAGGTTAGTTTTATTATTTCTTACTTTAGAAAAACTTTCAATAATTATTTTTTAATCAATACTTACTGTAATGCCTCCCTTTCAAAAGTAACAATTTTTCATCTTTTTGTGGTGGCCTGAATAGCTTGGAAAAATCTGACAAATTCAATTATTACTTCTGAATGATTTACTAATATTAGTTCCTTCTATGTGTAGGAGTTTATGAATAACCAAGTTGATGGAGAGCTAAAATACAATACAGAATAAAATCATACAATGGAAGCCTAATACACCAATCAAATGAATGAGAATAAAGATAATAAAATACAGATATTTAAAAATATCCCTACCTACTCAGGAAACATTAATCCAAGGAAGTATTTCAAAAGCTGTACTTGTGATAGAAAGGGCACAGTTACCTAAACAATATTTTTCAGTTTTTCTCCAGGTTCTGTGGATGCTTGTATGTGACCTTCAGCTGACTCTAGAGAGGCACAGAGCTACCACAGGTCATGGTCTCTGTGCAAGCCCTGTGGTAGTTGTACCAAGGGATCTTACCTGTGGTCAACTGGAGCAAGGCCCTTTTATCCAACAGGTTGAGCCAAGCAGATGCTTAACACCGTTAAATGCATTGTTTAGATCTCTGCAAACTGTAGTGGGAACTGGGATTGTTACTGCCCTGACAGGTAGCAAAAATGTAGATGGCTTACAGACCATCCTCAGTGGATTCAGAGGGTGAATTTCTCACCAAAGAGTAGGGCTTCAATTCAGAGGTTTCTTGAGCAGCTTCAGGAGTGGGTTCAAGAGCAAAAAGTTTTTCACTTGTGGAAGAATAGCTGTGTACATTAAACACTTAGATGGGTAGCATTCTGTTGAAAAGCACTTGGAAGTTACAATCAAGTTACCACGAAGTTAAGCATGAGCCAAAAGCACACTTTCACCTCAAAATACATACAGGGATTTATTAGGAAGACTGTACCAGGTAAGCCAGGAGAAGATATGGTACGTCATGGAGTGCTGGTGAAATTACAGATGCAAATCTGTTTATTTTATGGTCACCACAGTTCAGGACTGATTTGGAGTAAATGGGAGGAGTCCAGAATGAGAGCCAGGAGATGAAGACTACTGAAATATAACCTAACTTACTGAGGGAGCTGTCCCTGTCTAGTCAGATGAAGTTAAGGAGAGAACTACTATCAGCCAGCAGCTATTTGAAGGGTACTTACTTCTTGGTAGTGGCAGATCATGCAGCATCCACTGAATCTATTTAGCCTATGACATGTAAACTCAGTGGAGTGAGCCTGCCACTGAATCCCTTCATTGGAAAATGTATCAGGGAGAATTTGTTGTCATACTCCAGCTGTTCTAGTTTTCTCTCACTTGGCTAAGATTTCTCTCTGGAGAGGAGTTAGTATGAAGTCAGCAAAATTTTAACTGAAAAGACAATATGCATTATAACAATGACAGTAATTTTACAATGAGAGGAAATAAACATTTGTACATATTCCCAGAAGACATACATTTAATTTGAAATCTTTATAATTCAATACCTCTCTACAAAGAAATGATCTAGTTTAATTAGGAGCAAAAGGTCGAATTCAGAGATTGACCAAATGAAGTCTATCATTTTTTCTACAGTCATGTTAAATGATCATCATCATTCCAGCTGGCCCAAAAATGGAAGATTAACTCAACTTTTAAAAAAAATTCTTCTTCAACACTGCCATTGTGCAAAGTAGTCTCAAAATGCAGGCATAAGGCTCTGAACATAAGCAAATAGGCAACACTTCTCAGCACACGTAGAAAATTAGTATTTTTAGGCTATCAAGTTTCAAAATTTTTTATAGTGTTTCAGTCTGAGATTCAATCTACCGTGTAAAAGTTTCACGGTCTTCTGGGAAATGCAGAATATGAAAATATAATAGGAGACTTTGGAAAAAGAAATTGTTTAGGAGAGAGAAAGTGTTGTTAAGTAAAGTACAACAAGCAAGCAAGCAAAGAAACAATCAAAAACTAAAAAAAAAAAATCAATGTAAATGATACACAATTCAAAAAGACCTATTCCCCTTTGTGTCTGGTCTTCCAATGCTTTGAGAAATCATAACGAATAGTTACAAGAGATTTATTTTCTCCAGCCTGGAAAAAGGAATTGGGAGGAAAATGCTGTCAAATTAGATATAAGTATCCTGTAAATAAGAAATGTCAAATATCTGTATAGATTGGAAAAAGCTCATTGATTGGTTTCTTAAACACATTGCTCAGTGTAAACAGTTTGGCTATGTAAAAATGCCATGATGTCTGGCAGGGTCGTGAACAATGTAAGTCCCCAGTAAAAATCTCTGATGTCCTTCCCCAAAGGGTTCTTTGAAACTAACTAAAATGACACATGGGTACAAGAGCATTTCTGGGGGCATTCATAATATGCTGCCACTGGTGCAGATAAGGACATTTAAGTGAAAGGGTGTTCTGAGAACACAAATGTATTAGTCAGCCCAGAGCAAACACCACCTCTGCAAACAGCAATCTATGAGAAGGACTAATTATGACATAAATAGCTGGGGTTACAGATAATCTACTGAAATCCCACTAGGAGTGTGAAATTATACTATCTACTTATATGCACATCTGAATGTATTTGTATATATGCACCTAATCAATCTGTACTGCTGATCAAAGTCTGTTGCATAAATACTTCGAGACTGTGATGAAATAAGAACCAGTGTTTTGAGCAATTGATTGCAAACTATTAGTATTTAAGTGATGCAATTCATTTTCTGAAATAGAATTTAAGACAGAGAACTTGGAGTTTTACAGCAGTTATTTACTCTAGATGATGAAGTTCATCTCTAAAGCTTTATTTAAGTATGTGAAAAATACAAAATGCTCCTAGAACTGTTTTCCAGAAAATGCAGACCCCTGTTGTGTTCTGTCAGAGCAAACACTAAGCAAAGCCAGGCAAATACCACCTTTCTGGGATAGATACTGTGCTTTCTGAACAGCACACTTGAGATTTACATAAGGATGCGTAGCAACATTTCCTTTTTTTCAATATCTGACTGCAATTTTAGAGAACATAGGTGGAAAGTGGAAATTACCATTAAAATTGTTACCCTTCCCTTCCCTTCCCTTCCCTTCCCTTCCCTTCCCTTCCCTTCC